>NW_026975137.1:0-165648 GCF_030014295.1 Loxodonta africana | reverse complement strand
CAGTTTATTTTTTAGTTTATATTTAGGATTGACTAGCATTAATTTCAATGGTTTGGAAATTTTTCTGTGGAGGCATTTCTGTAATCTATGAATAATAGCAGTTGCAGCTTTTCCTTCTTTTTGTTGTCGTTTTGTTTGGACCTCCAGTGTTAAATATTTAATATAAATAATGATAGAAAGCATCCTTCTGTTTTTAATGATTTTTTTGTGTGCTTTAAGTGAAAATTTTCAAATCAAGTCAGTCTCTCACACAAAAACCCGTATACACCTTGCTACACACTCCCAATTACTCTCCCCCTAATGAGACAGCCTGCTCTCTCCCTCCACTCTCTCTTTTCGTGTCCTTTTCACAGCTTCTAAACCCCCTCCACCCTCTCATCTCCCTTCCAGGCAGGAGATGCCAACACAGTCTCAAGTGTCCACCTGATCCAAGAAGCTCAATCCTCACCAGCATCCCTCTCCAACCCATTGCCCAGTCCAATCCATGTCTGAAGAGTTGGCTTCGGGAATGGTTCCTGTCCTGGGGCAACGGAAGGTCTGGGAGCCATGACCACCGGGATCCTTCCAGGCTCAGTAAGACCATTAAGTATGGTCTTTTGAGAATTTGGGGTCTGCATCCCACTGTTCTCCTGCTCCCTCAGGGTTTCTCTATTGTGTTCCCTGTCAGGGCAGTCATTGGTTATAGCCGGACACCGACTAGTCCTTCTGGTCTCAGGATGATGTAGTCGCTGATTCACGTGGCCCTTTCTGTCTCTTGGGCTCGTAATCACCTCGTGTCCTTGGTATTCTTCATTCTCCTTTGATCCAGGTGGGTTGAGACCAATGGTTGCATCTTAGATGGCTGCTTGCTAATGTTTAAGATGCCAGACGCCATTCTTCAAATTGGGAAAGCATCCTTATTTTAATGCTAATTAATTTTAAAGAGAATGTCCCGCATTTCACCATGAACTATCATGCCAGTTGTATTTTTCCAACTTAAGGAACTCCTTTTCTGGTCCATGATTGCTCAGCATCCTTATCTCTCAGTGTGATTGGATTTTATCCACTGCTTTGTCCCCATCTCTTGAGATGAGCATGTCTTTTCTTCTTCCATCTATGCATGTGATGAATTAAATTATTAAATCTTTAATGTTCACTCAAGCTTGCATGCTGACGATAAACCCCCTTGATGATGGCGTGTTACATGGTTTATACTTTGCTGGATTTCCTTTGCCAGTATTTTATGTAGGTTTTTGCATCCCAGTTACTTGGTGTGCTTGCCTTGTAACTCTTCTTCTGTCATCCTTGTCTAATTTGGTGTCAATATTAAAGTAGCCTTAGGGATGAAGTAGAGGAGCATCTCATCTTTTTCTCTTCTTTTCTGACTTTGCACAAGATTAAAATGCTCTTTTTCTTGCCTGTTTGCTGCAACCTGAATGAGAGTGGTCTCGGCCTCCTGTTTTCTTAGGGAGATCTTGAACTACTGACCCATTTTGTGTAGTGATTAAAGGTCTTTTCTGGTGCTACTTAGAAAAATTTCCACTGCATGTTCTAGGCTGCTAGGATTTCCTCTTTAAATGTTATGTTGTTATCACTATTTTCAGTCTCATCCACATCAATTAATCAATCCCAGATTTTCCCTCATTTTTCCAAAGTCAGACTCTACATCTATTCCTGGCACCAATTCCCTTATCTAAGACTTGTTGGCAAACAAAAATACAACCCAGCATCTTTGAGTCCATGATGTGAGAATACAGTCCCATATAACTTTTTTTGTAACTGTTGTTAAGTGTTTCTCCTCTTTTTTTTTTGTTCATTTCCCACGTATCTAGCAGTTTCAAAGTTGTGCACTTCAGGTTGAGGTCATTAGCTTGATTGACTCTGTGCAGGGCCATGGGGTGCCAGTTGCAAATGCGCATCAAAAGAGCACTCCTCTAGAACTAGGAGGCAGGAGGAGGTGGTTGGGCGGTTGCGGGGGTGGGGGAGGGAACTGGGCAGGGCTGTGTGGAGAGGGGCGCCCAGGGGAGGTGCCAGGTCGGAGGCTGCCCCACCACAATCTCACGTGCATCAGGAAGGAGCTGGCTGCAGGAGCCTTTCGCGAGAGTCCCAGCCCACCCAGCCTTGCCCTGAACTCAGACCCTCTAGGCTCACAGGTCCCACCAGAACTAGGGGAAGCCTGAGGCTACCGATGTCAAGTCCCAGGGTACACCCTTGAGCCCAGTCACAGTGCTTATGCTGGAATAGGAGGGCAGAGGAGGCGTATGGGGACTTGGGTCCAGAGGGTGACCCAGAAAGGGTGGGAGAGTTGTGGTCACCCTAGGACTCTGGCTCCGCACGTGAAGGGCCACAGGTTGCACTTCCAGGAGGAGAAGGCGAAGCCACAGAGGCCACACTGCTCACACAAACAATCCCCCACCCCCCTCTGCTCTTTCTCCAGGCGAGACGCCCCTCCTGTGCTGTCCTCAGAAGGGCTCTTCAGAGACCGCACCCCTAGTTTGCGGAGCAGCAGAGCCTGCCCCAGTCTGGACTAGGGACTTTATTTCTTCCACTCTCACCACTGGCTGAAGGCAGACTCCTGTCTCCACAGACTAAAGAGGAATTATCAAAATGAGCTCGAAACTCTAGATTTGAGTTAAGTATCATAAATTAACACAGAGAAATACAACTTTAACACAAAGACCTGTTTGGAGCCCCAGGTGGAATTAAAAAAAAAAAAAACTTGAACAGAGGGAGTGATAAAGTTTTCCTTCTTTTGCCACCCTCTCTCGGTGGTCCCAAGCTTTCTCATCTCCCACCTCACAAGACTGTATCAACTGCTTTGAGACTTTTAGAATAAAGATCCCCAGGCATATCACTGCTGTTACCCTGTGAGGATTTCCCCAGTGCTGGGTTAGACTAAGACAGAATCCTTCCAAGGCTTCCAGGGCCAGTGTACTGGACGGTCAGCACAGGGAGCCTCAGAGCCCACTTCATTTTTCCTGCAGTTGGGCACGACCCCAGGGACATGACCCTTGAGAGTGCTGACACTTCCTGAAGCCAGTGACCCTCCCCCTGGGCTTCTCTCTGCCTGGGTCTCAGAGTCTCTGAGGCCAACTTGTACCCTCGGAAGTGTTTCTGCTGAAGGACACGTAAACAGCACTGTGGATTTGTGTCCTGCAGTCTGCAAAACTGCCTCCCCTGAGTGGGGTGAGGAGCTACTGAAATACTGAAATCACTGAAACTAGCAGAAGCCACAGTTCATGGTCCTGGGAGAAAACTGGGAAGGACGGAGAGGTGAAGAGGCTATAAAGGCCCAGTCGTGAAGGCGACCATGGGCCAGGATGTCCGGAAGTCGCAAAGCTGACCAATGCTGAGTGCCCTAAAACCTGCCACTCCTGTGCCCATCTTTTCTTTCAATGGACAAAGTCTTCCCCTGCTCTTATGTGCCTGGGCTGGAAGGGCCTTTGACTTAGAACATGAAGCAGCCTCCAGAGCCTCTTGGGGCAAGTGATGGTCAAGGAGGCTCTGCCTAACCCCACCCTGCCCTTCCCAGTTGTCAGAGGACCAGGAATTTCAGTCTTCCAGCTCCTGGGCTGATCTAGTGACTTGTAACAGGATTTCGCTGGAACTGGAAGGTGTTGAAGACAGGAAGTACTCCTGGGTTTCTTCACCCAGCTGAATGCCTAGTTCCTGGTCTTATTACACGGCCTACATTCAGGATAAGAAGAGGCGTTTGGAGCTTTACGCAGGACCTCTTAGCAGAGGTTTCTGTTCAGGAGCGAAGAGGTAAAAAGAAAGCAGTGTCTACTAAGTCCTTTTCCAAGAGTCTCAGGAAATTCTCACGAAGACCCTCTCAGGTAAGGACTGACGGGAAATGCCTTGGTTTAATATTAAACTTTGCCCTTGACACATTTTGTTTATGGAGGGCATATACATATTGTCCGCTCAAGGAAGCACTGTAGTTCTTATCTAGACTTTATGTAGAATGAGTATATATAAAACCTAAACTTGGTCCTTAAGCAAGGGGTTACCTCTCAGAGAAGGCCTATGGGAAGGTTTCTACCAAATTCTGTGGTGCTGCCATTGCTCCAAGGATCCCAGGTGGTGCCAAGTTTGAGCACTCGGCTGTTAACCGAAGGTTAGTTTTTTGAACCCACCAAAAGGCTCTAAGGAGTAAAGACCTGGCGAACTGCTTCCGTTAAGATTACAAACCAGGAAACCCTATCGGGGCAGTTCTCCTTTTACACTGGGCCACAATGACTCAGAAACCCACTCGATGGCACCTAGCAATAACAACAGGAAGCCATTGCCCCCAATGTGCTTGAGATGCCTTTCTGGGGAAGGTTGGCCTTCAGAGCCAGCTCATGGCCACACGGGAACTGAGGCTCATGTTTTGTTACCACACCTTAGTTTCAGTCAGTAAATTTATTTTCCAGTTTATTCATAAGACTTGACTGCAGACATCTCTCAGGTATTGTCAAAATTAATTCCATTCTCTAATAATGATTTGCCAGGACGTATTTCCAAGCGTTTCCAAGAGACTGGAAAAACTTTCCAAAGAGGCTTGTCCAGCGCCATGTTGTGCAGTAACTACAGTGTTTTTTTTTTTTTTTGACGTAGTATATTAACCACATAGTTTCCACGTTTTCTGCTTTCCTTAAATAACAACTGAAATTCCAAGTCTACCACCTGAAGTACTTCCTTTAGTGTTTCACTTAGAAGTCTGGTGGTGATGAATTCTCTCAGTTTTCCTTCCCCTAAGAATGGCATTATTTGAGCTTTACTCCTGAAGGTAATGATACATAGATACATGATACATAGAATTCTGGGTTAGTATTTCCATCTTTCAGGGTTGAAAAAATGTTGTTTCACAATCTTTTTTTTTTTTGGCTTCCATGGCTTCTGATAGTGAATACAGAGTCATTCAAATTGTTTTTCTCAGGTGAAATGTGTTGTTTTCTCTCTACCTCCTTCCTGAGTATTTTCTTGACCTTTGTTATTCTGCAGTTGATTATGATGTATGGTATTTTTATGCAAGTAACCCATGTTCTATATATATATATGTGTGTCAACTGTTTTTCCCCTCCCGGGTATGTCTGTAAGTACAGTACACTGTTTTTTTCTTTTTACACGCTGCTGTTAAAAAAAAAAAAAAAATTAGAGTAATGTACTTACAAATATACTTGGGATGTGGGGTAAGGCCCACTGGGTTGGCAAAAAACCCATAACCCGCAGAATATTTTTGTGCAAATACGGTATTGGGGCATAGAATTCTTTAACTTGCTGTGGTTTGCTGAACTTCTTGAATCTGTAAGTTTATGTCTTTCACCACATTTGGAAAGTGTTCAGCCAGTATTTTTTCAAATACTATTTTCTTCACCACACATTTTGTCCACTTCTTCTGGAGTTCCAATAAATAAGCTTTTTGTCTAGTTATTGAGGCACTGTCCATTTTTTTCCATATTTTCCTCTCTGTTTGCAGAATGGATATTTTCTACTGATCTATTTCAAGTATTTAGTTTTTTCTCTGTCATCGCCATTCTGCTATTGTGAAAATATCAACTGAATTTTTTATTTCTACCATTGTACTTTTAACATGTAAAATTTTCATTTGCAAATAGCACCTATTATCTTTCCATTTATTTAAAAAGTGTCTGTGTTATTTCTTGGAGAATGATTAGAACAGCATTTTAAAATCTGTGTCTTATGATTTTGAGACTACAAGTCCTTCAAAAATTTTATGCAGAATTTTTTTTTTTTAGCAGTCAATTGACCCAGTTATGCTCAGGCTCCAAGTTCTGTCCCATCTTCTGTATTCTGTGGTTCAAATGTTAGTTCAATTTTTGAAGGCTTTGCAGCTGTATTCAGATCTAATCTATGTGAGCGCCACTCAGTATGGAACCTTGATGGCATTCTAACCCATAGTGCGGCTCTTAAAGGATTTTATAATGCTTCTTAGGGTCAGGGCAATGCATATGCATCTCGGGGGTGAACCAGGAGTTCATAGCAAGTCTGCAGAATCTCTTTCTTGCACAGCCTCCTCTCTGTCTTTCTCTTCTCCTCTCTGAGTTCTGAAGGAGTGCGTTCTAACCCATAGTACGGCTCTTAAAGGATTTGATAATGCGTCTTAGGGTCAGGGCAATGCATATGCATCTGGGGGGTGAATCAGGAGTTCATAGCAAGTCTGCAGAATCTCTTTCTTGCACAGCCTCCTCTCTCTCTTTCTCTTCTGCTCTCTGAGTTCTGAAGGAGTGCTTTCCTGGCCCACTGGTGGAAATGCTGGGGCTTTAATCTCCTCATTCTGTTGTGCACATAAGTGACTGGTTCTACCTATGGGGCCAAAGCACTGGACAACCAGCCAAAAGGCTGGCAGTTTGAACCTGTCAAGAAGCGCCTCAGAAGACAAGCCCGGTGATCTGCTTTTGAAAAGTCTCACCCTTTGAGGCAGAATTGACTAGGTGCCAGTTAACAGCAGAGAGAGAGAAAATGTAATGGAGCTTTCTCTACAATATTTGGTTCTTCCATACTCTGGTCAGAGAAAAGGATTCTCCTCTGCCAGAGTTTCAGGCGTCTGCCCACCTGCCCAGCTGCTTGTCTCTCTCCTTTACGGACCTTCTATCCCATTTATATGAGAGAGGGCTTCTCTTGGAGCTATTTCTGTCCACAACGGGTGTGCAGCTCTGAGATTTGGGCTCATTTAATTTCAACCTCTGGAATGTTCATACTCTATGTTCTGGTTCCGCCCCTTCCCCATCCACCTTCAACACTTTCCTTTGCAGAGTCCTGAGATAGTGTCCCATGCATTTGTCCAGATACTTAGTTGTCAGATACCAGCATAGCCATCGGGGGCAGTGCTGTTGTGGTTGCGGGGGAGGGAGTGTACACTGAAGGAGCTGCAAGACCTGGCTGCCTTGTGTGAGCAGGACGGGGGTGTGCTGAGGAGTGGGTGCTGAAGGTGCTGAGTCAAGGGGAGTTTAATATAAAGTTGGGTCAAAGAGAGTTTGTTGACAAGGATTTATTGCCGTAGCAAGGGTTCTGGAAATGGGTTTAATATGCTGTGGGATTGCTTTTGGAATCTTAGAAAAGGCAATGGCCCATATTCTCTGAAATCGAAATGCCAGACCTGCTGTGTCAGATGTTGGAAGAGGGATTAAAAGCCTCCAATATGTGGGCATGTCTGAGTTAGTCTTCTATAAGACCATTTCTTGGAGGTCCTGAAGGATACCCATTTCATCAAAAGAATAAGGAATGCGGAGATGAGGGGAGCACCAGCAAGATAGAGCTTACCAATATGTATACTTTGTAGGGAGTCCCTGGACGCCACAAACAGTTAAGTGCTTGACTGTTATCCGAAAGTTTGGCAGTTTGAACGTACTCAGAGGGTCCTTGGAAGACAGTCCTGGCCATCTGCTACTAAAGGATGAAAGCCTTAAAAACACTCTTGAACAGTTAGTTCTACTATGCCCACATGGGGTGGTCATGAGTCAGAAATGACTTGATGACAACTAACAGCAACAATCGTCTATAGGCTCAGGTTGTTAGTGGGAGCTGGGCTGCCTAGTAGCAATGCAAATCATGGGATCCCAGCTCAACAGAGGCCAGGTGGAAGTACTTAACTGTCAGAAACAAGTTGTGTGTGATTCCAATAATGGTCAGCAGGTCAGAGTAGTAGTTATCTATTGGGGCATAATAGATTCTCCCCAAACTTAGCAGGTGTGAGATAAATGGAAAATTAATATTCAACTCATTCTGATAAATTTGGAACTAGACAAAAATTTTGGTATCACTCAACACAGTTTTAAGGTGAAGGAATAAACTAGAAAATTTAAATAACTAGTATAAGTATAATAAGAGATTTTTCAAAGAATGATGATATAATTGCATACCTGAATAAAAGACAAATACATCACAATCAATGATTTCTCTCCAGTATAGACATGAGGGTCTCAAATTGGCAAGGGTGAGAAGGGCAGACCGTTCTCTTTCCCCTACTACTTGACTGGATCAAACTGTGTTCAAAACTGTAAAATATTTAGGAAAACATTGTTTTGACCAGAGCAGCAAAGGACTTCTATGATGAAAACTAATGTACTAAAATACATAAAATGAAACCTGAATATATGCAAAAAATATGCCATATTTTCAAATGAGAAGTCTTGTCAATCAAATGGAGGTCCCTAAAACTAATATATAAGTGGAATGTATTTCCAGTTGGAATATTAAGATAGTTGTTTTTGAATTGTATACAGTAATCATATGCTACAAATAGTACAGTAGATAGCAGAGGATGTTGCTGGTGTTAGGAGACTTGGAGTCCATTTCTGACTCATAGTGATCCCATTTCACTGCCCCATAGGGTTTTCTAGGCTGTGATCATTATGGGAGCAGAACAACAGGTCTTTCCCCTCAGTGCCCCCTGGTGGGTTCGACCTGCCAAACCTTCTTTGGATTAGCAGATGAGCACTTAATCACTACAACACTACGGCTGCTTTAAAAGGTATAGAGAAGAAAAACATGAAAAAGCAGGATACTGACAGGTGTCTACCTCTTCAGGTAACAGAACAAATTGATATTACATAGCACAGAAACTGACAAGTCGACCAATGAAACAAAATCTGCTAAGAAGTCACAATAACCATTGATACAAAGGTGGTATTTTGAGAAAATTATATTTATTTAATAAACAGTGCTGACTCAAGTGATCGTTCTGGGGGACAAAGCTTGCAAAAATGTGATACACAAATGATAGATTTGGAAAATCATGTGAAATGGAGATGACAAGACTTAATAACAATTTCCATTTTACACAGAAGGATAAAAGTTAAGCACTTGAAAAATGAGCAGTGAATTCAAACAGATCGTTCACAGCAAATCCACATGCCCAATAAACATAGTCCAAGTTGCTCAAAAACACTGGTAGTTAAGAAAATATCAAAGTCCCAGTGAAACTGGCACAATTTAAAAATCAACACCATCTATGGCTGGCTGGGCTGTGGGGAGAAGGATACCCTGAGACATGGCTGGAAAGGTGCTTTAGGACAGCCTCTAGGGGAAAGACATGGCCATGGCTCTGTACTTTAAAAACATACTTTGAGCTGGAAATCTCACTCTATGGAGTCTATTCCACAGAAACAGATCCTGTAGTATACAACTGATAGTTATTATTAGTGTTGACCAAACATTGACTGTACATTGATAGTTGAATGATAGATAACTTATGGTAAAGCTACATCATCAATAAATGAGTTGTAGTAGTTGAGTGGGAAAAATCTCTGTGAAGTATTATTGAAGTATTACTGAAAAAATCAAGGTGCATGCAGAGAAGTGTATATAAAATGATCACATCTGGGTTAAACAATATCAATTGTTTGAATATGCTTGAATACCTGTTTATGTTTATGAGTGTGTATAAGTCCGTGTGCTTGTTTAAGCAAGGATAAGAGAGAGTACTTACCACATTGTTAACCTGAATTATCTTGGATTCACTTGCAGGAAAGAACAGAGGGAGGAGAGGTAGAACACGCAGGAAGAGTGGACTTAAAAAGCATGGATGATAATGTTTCCATCTTAGTAGTGTTATGTATGGATGAACAAATCTGTCTTAAAGGGAGAAAGCCAGAATGTTCCTTAGAAGCAAGGATGGCTTTGGCCATGTTATCAAGAGGGAGGGACCAGTCCCTGGAAAAGGACATCATGCTTGGTAAAGCAGAGGTCCAGTGAAAAAGAGGAAGACCCTCAATGAGATTGATACAGTGGCTGCAACAGTGTGCTCAAATAGAGCAAAGATTATTAGGATTGCACATGACCGGGTGGTGTTTTGTTCTGTGGTGCAAAGGGCCACTGTGAGTCAGAACTGACTTGATAGCTTCTGACAACAACATGTAGAAGTCCAGATAAAGTGTACTGAATTGATATCATCTATTTAAATTATTCATGTAAGTTAAAAGATCAAAAAATATAGTGTTAGTGCCATATCTAATGACTTAAAGAGAATCAAGGTAGAATATTAAGTGAAATAAGGGGCGAGAGCATTGTGGGTGGAGTGTGACCAGGCTTTCATAAAAGTAAACACCCCAGCAGATGTACTTGTGTACCTGTGACTGTGTGTATGCGTCCCTGCAGAGAGGTGTAGGGAAGGATACACGTGTGTCTATTACCATCGGATACCTTGTGGGAGCGGGACCAAATTACATATGAGGGTGGGACCCTGACATAAATTTTTTTGTCATACAAATCTGTGATCTTGCAAATGTGATAAAAAGCAATTTCAGAGCTTTGGAAATTCATAAACATCATAGATATATGTATATTTTAACGTGTTTTGTTAGATATTTAAAATAGGTGAAAATTCTCCAGAATGACAGACAAAAGATTTGAATCACTGGAAGGACAGCACACCACAGAGAGTAATAATCAGATCCAGTGGATTTCTTGTTGTTCTTGGAGGCAGTGAGTTCTTCTGGTCTCTATAACTGGAAATGACCAAAAATAATTTTGGGAAGTCAGTAGAGTTACCCCTCAAACACGTCTTGCAAGCACACGTCTACAGCTAAATTCAGAAGGCTGGATGCCATGTGCAATTCACTAGGTAACTCATGCGCCTCTAGAAGATTCTCTTTCCCGGATATGCTGCTTCCACCTCCTCCCTGCCTAGCCCCACTGGATAACCCGCCTTTGTGCATTCTAGGCCCCATTCAGGTCTGAGCCTAGATCATAGAGGACATCAACTGGGAAGGTAGCTTTTAAGAAGAAAGATGTTGATGAAAAGATTTCAGAAAGCAGCACCTCCCCAGCCATCCTCTCCCCAGCCTGGGAATACCAACCCCTCCCACCCTGATACCTCTGAGAATCTCTGATTTTTCGTTTTGGATCCTTAGGAGACTGCAGAATTTACCTGGTCTGAACACCTTGGTTCTTCTCTGCCTCTGACCCTCTGCCTCGCAGGAGCCGTCTCTGTCACTCTGAGGAATACACACAGGACAGACTGTGGATGGAGGTGCCCATCCTAGAGGCCCTGCCCTCCATTCCTCTGCCCCTGGGGGGTTCCCTGTGATACTTGTGGTCTCATTTCCCAGAGAGATGGATACACCCCTGTCATGTCCAGGGCTTCCCCAGACTTGGGATTTGATGTCGCGACTGAGACTGGGGCTTTGTTGTCCACTGTTGAGTCTGGCCCTGAATCTGCCCCTTCCCACCATTACCTCTGATCACCTGTGTTCTCGCTGTTCTCCCTGGGTTTGAAGCCTGTCCTCTCTTTTGGTTCTTTCACCTCAGAGGGCCTTTTTCTTCCAGTTCTTTGACCTCGCGACAGGTCAGATTTGACCACAGGAAAACAAAAAGAAAATTAGCAAGTTTGTTTGACATGTCAAGAACCGGAATGTACAGCTTGATTTAGGCGAAGAAAAAGTTCCAAAGCTCTACCCCTTCCCCTAGGACATGCTCTACAGGAAATATCCTGCAAGCCCTGGATCAACTCTTATCCAGAAACGGTTAACACCCAGGGGGATTTTTCTACACCACCTCCCACTTACATTCCCCTAATGTGGCAAAAAGGATGCATCCCAATCATAAACCCAAATTCACCGTAGGAGACCAGAAGACATGGCTGGGGTGAGTTCATTTTCCTTCAACCTGCCCTCCTCTCCTCCTACCAAGCCCTGCCTCTTTCTCTGCCTCTATACTGCTGGGAAGGGACCCAGAGTTGTTTGTTTAGGGCTTTATGTCCACTGCTCACCTGCAGACATGTTTCCCACCAGCCTGACATCTCTCTGATTCCTTCTCCTCCAAAGAACTCAGTGACACCCCCTTCACCATCACACCTCAGCAGGGCCCCCCCCAATCCTCCCAAGTCCCACTGAAATCCCATTTCCCTTTCCCTATTTATGCTGCGCTCATCCTTAGGGTCCCAAGATCTCACCATCCAGATGAGGCCTGTCCTGTCCTCTCCTGGGTCAGGGGAGCCTCTGAGGGGACCTGGTGTCTGTGGTCAGCTATCTGGGGCTTCTTCCATCCAGATCCCCCTTAGGGCTGGAGTTCTCTGTGCACTTAGGTTGGGAGGGTTGGGGTCACAGTGGAAGGAGGGTATGATCTTCCAGGGGGGCTGGGTTAAACGAACCTGAATGGAGGTCTCTCCTGAAGGGCCCACGTTTCCAGCCCAAAGGCCCTGCTCCTCCTATTCCTGGGGTTCTAGAACGTCTTCAGGCGCTTCCCCCTCTGGCCTCGGTGGTGTGCCTGCTCCTTCTGCAGCCTGGTCTCCTGCCTCTTCAGCCTGTCCAGCTGGTGCCTCAGCCTCTTCAGTTCTTCTCTCTGCTTCTCCAGCTGCTCCTCCAGGCGTCTGCAGACCGCTCTCTTCTCCCTCACCTCCCTCTTCTTGGCCGCCATCAGGCAACGCCTGGCCAGCTGGTGGCAGCGTCTGGGCCTTCGCTGGACTGAGCGTGGCAGCCGCCTCTCCAGCAGCTCTTCAAAGAAGACCCGGCAGCTGAAGCCCTGAGTCACACCATGCTCCGCATGGGCCACGAGGGCTTCCCCGGACTCGAACACGCGGCAGCAGGCCATGCAGCGGAAGCCGCGCTCACGGGTCACCAGCCACTCCGGGGTGGTTGCGCGGGGGCTCTCCCCATGCTCCTCCCCTTGGTCGGTGGGCTCCTGGGTACAGGTCTGGGGCCCCTCCTGCCAGGGCTCCAGGGTGCTGACCAGGGACTCAGTGTTGGCCAGACTGGGGGCAGAGCCGATGGTGCTCTCCTCAGAGAGCTCGGCTTCAAAGACCTGGGGCATCTTGCCCACGGGGGCAAAGGAGGTTTTGGTCTGCCAGGAGACCGCCACCCCCTTGACCGTGCGCACCTTGGTGAAATATGCACACCTGACCCATCGCTTTCCTGGGGCAGCCCCGTAGCTGGAGGAGTGAGAGGTCTGCTCGGTGAAAGATGACAGAAAAGAGTTCTCAGATTGTTTTGGAATCTTCCTGGGCCTGGAGCTTCGACTTTTTTCATGGCATGTTGTTGACTGTTGCACATTTTCCTCTTGGATAGAGACCTCTGAGAATAGAGAGTTAATTTACTTGAGCTTTCAGGGTCCTTATTCTCACCTGTGACCCCAAATCTTTGGTCATAGGGACCCCTGGAGGCCTTTCCATTACCACCTCCTCCACCTCTACAGACCCCATGGTTTCTTTCTTCTTCCCCAGAGACCCACCACCCTTGGGGGCACTGCTGTGGAAGACAAAGTCTGCATTGTAAAGTGGCACTGTTTATGGTAGTTCATTTTTTAAGAAGTTATTTTTCTTTAATTCCACATTTATTGAATTCCAATGAATTTGTTCCTTTGGAACTTAGAAATGACCTCATTCCCATGAAGCTTCAAAATAAATGTGTGACTTGATGTTTTGTATGCGGGTGATATTCTTAGTAAATTTGGAGGGTAAACACTCCAGAGCAATGGTCACCTCTTTTCATCCTCTTTTTACTGAAAGGCTTTTTATAGAGGAGTTATACGTAAAGAGAAGAATGTGTATATTTAGTTATGATTCTTACATGTATACCTCTTCCTTGCACCCTTCTTAACCAGCCACAGTAGAAGATGAAAATTGTTTTTCTCAGAATAGAAGCCCAGTCCTTAGTAGATGAAGTGAGGCAGAAAGAGATGGCCATATCTGAGAACCTTGATGCGAGAACTTCAGATGGAGAACACACAGCCTCCTCCGCTGTGTATGTCTCAGTGGGTTGTCTGTGTCAACCTAAAGGTCTGTGTATGTTTCTGAATCTGTGGGAAGGACTGCAGAGTTCAGGATGCAGAAAGAGATGGAGCTAGGTCGGGTGCATTGGATGGAGGGAAAGCCTGAGAGAGAGACAAGATTCAGAGATGGAACATGCCAGCAGTGTGTTAGAAGGATACAGAGATCAAGGAGGGAGCAGAAAGCAGGGCTCAGCCACTGAAGGGCAGAATGGGGCAGCAACCAAGAAGACAAAGGGGGGGCAGACTAGTCGGAGAAAGAATGGATAACTAAGAATGATAGCAGAAACTGAGGTTAGCTATAGTTGGAATTTTAAAATTCTTTCCTGCTAGACTTTGAAAATATAATGCTAAATGGAATAAGTTAGTATTTGCCCTAAGTATAGGGCAAATACTGTACGATCTGACTTACATGAAATAAGCAAATATATAGAAAGCAAGGATTATTGGTCGTTGCCAGGTGTGGGCAGGGGGAAGGGGAAGTTTTTCCACTGGGGCATTGAGGTTATGTTAATGGTTGTAGAAAAGTTTGGAGAAGGATATTGAGAATGGTTATATGACTTGAAGAATGTAATAAGTATCACTGACTCATACATTAGAAATTATTCAGTTATGTTTTATGTATATTTTCAAGACAATTTAAAAAAATAAAACTTTTCAATTACAAGAGAAAAAAAAACGATCTATACTATAGCTGTCTTTACCTAGAAGAAATGTTAAACCCTTAGGTAAAGATGGTCAGGAGACCTTGGAGAAGGGAAATCCCTAGAGCTAGAGGGGCAGGGCCTTCCTGGACCTTCTTCTGCCTGAGTCCAGGCTGAGGACTGTGGCAGCTTACATTGACTGGGAACCTTGAATGAATGTGTCGTACTGTGCTCCATCACACCACCCACTCCCAAAACCTCCTGATAAATTTGATATATTTTTTTAATTCGCATGATATATTAATTCATTCTCATGAAAAAATTAAGTACAAGACTCTGTAACCACCCTTCTCCCTGGTTCTATACCCACTGCCCCAGTTGCCCACCTGCGTTCTTTCCACTAACAAAGCAGGAGAGTTCACAAATCTGACTTGTCTGCTACTGTTACGGAAAGCCCCTCAGATGACAGTAGAATTCTATACTTCACTCACATATTTATTCCTTCATTTATTTATTCACAGTATAATTTCTTACTGTTTACTAATGGACAGGAAGTTTTTTCAGGTGAAAGCCTCGGTGATACCTTGTGGTCCTTGTTTCCGGGGTGAATCAAACCCCTTGCTGCCCAGCACCCATCGCACAGACTGAATTTTCCTCCCACCCTTACCTCGGGCCTTAGAGAAAGGCCTCTTCCTCACGTATTGCCGCTCCATTCTGGCTGGGTGAAGATGAACCACGAAGGATGGTCACCGGCAAGATGTTTCTCCTCCTCCCACGTAGAGATGATGTCCCAAACTCTCACAAGTTGGGGACCTTGATGTAGGCAGAACCGTTTGTAATTTGGTATCCAAAGTCGCTCTCCCACAGGAGACCTCGGACCCACAACCTCTCCAAAGAGCAGTTGGGATCTGAGTGAGCACCAAGGTTTCCAGTAACTCTTGTGTGACATCATCGCTGACATCGCTCAGTTCCAAGGGCCCAGTTTGAATCTAAACAGCGCACTAGGAAAAAATATGGCAACTGTTGTGGGAGAGGCTAGGAGGCTGGGAGGAGGGAAATTATATCTTAAAAATGAATTGAAATGTTCACTTAAAGAAGTCAACATCTAAGAGGAAGGAAACTGTGAGTTGAGGAAATAGAAGAGTATAATGAGTCGCTGTTTCTCCCAAACCTCTTCTCTGGCCCTGAATCAAATCTCTCCAGCCCTAGAAACACAATGTCCACTCTGAACACCTCTCAGGCCCCCTTTGCCACTTAGGCTTCACACAGGCTGTTCCCTCTGACTAGTAGACGTTCTCTCCCTTCCTGTTGACTGGTTCCTCCTCCAAGGTACCCAGTCTGTGCTTCTGGTTTATGTATTCAGAGGACCTAGTAATCTTTTAGTAATCCTCCATCATAGCACTGAGTGATAGGAGATGCTCAATTTCCAATTTGTGTCTTCCAAATGTGTTGTAAATAACTTGGGGACAAAGATGAGGTCTGCCTCATATTTGGCAGTCCCAGAAAGTGAGACAGAACCCCACCCATAGGAGATACCCAATATATATCTATTGATTAAATAAAAGAAAACTCTTCCAAAAGACTCACCCTTCGTAGCCATCCATGTACAATGGAGTTTTTGGTCTGTTGCCTGGAGGTACCATCACTCAGTGGTGGTGTCTAGGCCACTCTCTCTTGACCTCCTGACTCTAAACCCTGTGAAGCCTCTTGGCCTGTCCACACGCTTCTCCCTTGGAGCCACTAAAAAGGGTAGGATTACATCATCACAGAAAAGCACTGAGACTCCAGACGTCTATGGTCAACCTGCCTGGGAGGCTTAGGAGAGCCCTCGGGGAAAGGTCCACTGTCCTCTGCTTGATCTCCTTTTTTGTCCAGGGGGCAATTAGAAAAGGAACAAGCAAATTGTTGAAACATTTTAAGGCAGGGTTTGGGAAGTTGTGCTTGGTAGGTAGAGGAGAGCCTGAGGATTTGAAGGAAAATGAAAGATGTCAACATGGGAGCAGAGGGCTCGCTTTGTGTGACGACAGATGGTAGAATGTGGGCAAGTGGTTGGAAATATATAAAAAAAGAAAATCTCCTAACCATCCACTCGTATTTCAAAATTTAGGTCAAGCATCACTTCCTGGTGGAGCCTTTCCGACCCTACACCTGGTAGAATTTCCCAACCGTGCTCCACACTCTATTGTATTTAAGAAACGCTTGTGCCACAACTAGGGACAAACTTGATTGCATTTACATGTTGTGATGGATAGCAAAAATGGCCACATGTTCTAATATGTATGTATCCATACATATTATATGACCTACAGCTCCCTTTCTGAAGAGCAAGATTCCTCCTCCAGTCCTTGAATTTGGACTGATCTATGATTCCTTTGGCCTTTGGGACAGTGTAAAGACCAATAGAAGCAGAGACCGAATATAATTAGACACATCGTGACTTGCTCTCTTACCAAAAATGAAACCCATCACTCTCAAGTATATTCTAACTCATAGTGACCCTGAAGGACAGAGTAGAACTGCCCCATAGGGTTTCCAAGGCTGTAATCTTTACAGAAGGAGAGTGCCATGTCTTTCTTCTGCAGAGCAGCTGGTGGGTACAAACTGATTACCTTTCCTTTAGCAACTGAGCCCTTAACCACTGCACCACCAGGGCTCCTCCTTGCCCTCTTGCTGCTCTTCAAACACTGAGAACCCATGGGAACAGCCCAGGCCACCCTAATAAATGACAAGAGACCATTAGAGAGAGAATCCAGCTGAGAAGATTTCAGGCCCTCTGCCCGCCAGCTCACATGGTGGCTGATTCCAGATACATGAGGGCGCCCAGCCGAGAGCGGCTGAGTCTGCCCCAGACCAGAAGAACCCCAAACTGCCAACCTGCAAAACTGTGAGTGAAGTAACTGCTTGTTCTTTTAAGGCACTTCATTTTTGGGTCATTTGTTATACAGCAATTGATAACTGATTTGTTAACTGGGCTGTTTCTCTCACCAGACTGCAAGGAATCTTTTCTTAATCATTTCTGTATCAACAGTATCTGGCAGAGGGTTGTTCATGTGGTCATTAGACAGTAGAAATTTCTTCATTTACATAATTTAAAAGTTTCTATCATTATGTTTTAACTTTTATAAATAAGATATGGCTGGATTTGCAAGTCTAAGCTGAGTGTACATGTTTTTTCCTTAGGTATTAATCCCTTTTTCTTGCTATTACTCATACATTTAGACATAATTCCAATATTATACTTCATATTCACTGTTCTTTTTTTTATTATTATTATTCTGCCTTTCCTGTTTTTTTTTTATTGGAATGGTGAAATTTCTCTTACTTTCTTTTTCCTTCTAGCGATTTGAAACTTGTATTTTCAATTCCTATTCTTTTATAGCAAACATGAGATCTTTGAACATTTTAATATTTGGTATATTGTATCAAGTTCATATCTCAGTTCTCCTCTCAAACAGTAATTTTTTGCTAGCTGCCATTGAGGTGACTCCGACTAATGGTGAACTTAGGTAACACAGAACTAAAGTTTGCCAGGTCCTGTGTCATCCTCACAAGTGCCAGCAATTTAGATTCCATCATTATGGCTAATGTGCCAGTCCATCTCACCAAGGGTCTCCTACGGCCTTGTTGGCCTTCTTCTTCACCAACCATGATATTCTCCTCTAGGACTGATTAATCTGTCCTGATGACATGTCCAAAGCAAGTGAATTGGACAGTATTCTCTTGTGATCTGTAAGGGTTTAATTGGCTAATTTTCAGAAGTAAATCTCCAGGTCTTTCTTCCTAGTGTGTCTTAGTCTTGAAGCTCCACTGAAACCTGTCCACCATGGATAACCCTGTTGGTGTTTAAAATACTGGTGGCCTAGCTTCCAGCATCATAGCAACATCCAAACCACCACAGTACAGCAAACTAAGAGACAGGCAGTAAGCCGAACAGGGTATTGTTGTTGTTAGGTGTCATCAGGTCAGTTCTAATTTATAGTGACCCTATATACAGCAGAACAAAACACTGGCCAGTCTTGTGCCATTCTCACACTTGTTATTATGCTAGAGCCCATTGTTGCAGCCACTGTGTCAATCCATCTCACTGAGGGTCTTCCTCTTTTTCACTGTCTACTTTATCAAGCATAATGTCCTTCTCCAGGGCCTGGTCACCGCTGATAACATGTCCAAAGCGTGTGAGACAAACACTCACCATCTGTGCTTGTAAGGAATATTCTGGCTGTACTTCCTCCAAGACAGATTTGTTTGTTCTTCTGGCAGTCTGTGGTATATTCAATATTGTTCACCAACACCATAATTCAAAGGCAGCATTTCTTCTTCGGTTTCCCTTATTCATTGTCCAGCTTTCACATGCGTATGAGGCGTTTGAAAATGTCATGGCTTGTGTCAGGCACACCTTAGCCTTCAGAGTGACATCTGTGCTTGTCACCAGCTTAAAGAGTTCTTTTGCAGCAGATTTGCAATACATCATTTGATTCCTTGATTGCTGCTTCCATGAGCGTGGACTGGGGAACCAAATAAAATGAGATCCTTGATAACTTCAATCTTTTCTCTGTTTATCATGATGTTGCTTATTGGTCCAGTTGTGAAGATTTTTGTTTTCTTTATGTTGAGGTGCAACCCATACTGAAGGTTGTAGTCTTTGATATTCACCACTAAGTGCTTCAGGTCCTCTTCACTTTCACCAAGTTTGTGTTATCTGCATATCGTAGGTTGTTAATGAATCTTCCTCTAAGCCTAATGCCACGTTCTTCTTCATATCGTGCAGCTTTTTGGATTATTTGCTCAGCATACAGATTGAATAAATGTAATGAAAGGATAGAACCCTGACACAAACTATTCCTGATCTTAAACCACATAGTGCCCCTTGTTCTCTCTGAAAAACTGCCTCGTGGTCTATGTACAGGTTTCAAATGAGCAAACTTAAGTGTTCTAGAATTTCCATTCTTTGAAGAGTTATCCATAATTTGTTATGATTCACACAGTATAATGCCATTTCATAGTCAATAAAACACATGGAAACATCTTTCTGGTATTCTGGTATTCTCTGCTTTGAGCCCAGATCCATCAGACATCAGCAATGATATTCCTCATTCCATACCCTCTTCTGAATCTGACTTGAATTTCTGTTGCAACTTCTTTTTTTTTTTTTAATAACTTTTATTAAGCTTCAAGTGAACGTTTACAAATCCAATCAGTCTGTCACATATAAGTTTACATACATCTCACTCCCTACTCCCACTTGCTCTCCCCCTCTTGAGTCAGCCCTTTCAGTCTCTCCTTTCTTGACAATTTTTGCCTGCTTCCCTCTCTCTCTATCCTCCCATCCCCCCTCCAGACAAGAGTTGCCAACACAATCTCAAGTGTCCACCTGATATAATTAGCTCACTCTTCATCAGCGTCTCTCTCCCACCCACTGACCAGTCCCTTTCATTTCTGATGAGTTGTCTTCAGGGATGGTTCCTGTCCTGTGTCAACAGAAGGTCTGGGGAGCATGGCCGCCGGGATTCCTCCAGTCTCAGTCAGACCATTAAGTTTGGTCTTTTTATGAGAATTTGGGGTCTGTATCCCACTGATCTCCTGCTCCCTCAGGGGTCCTCTGCTGTGCTCCCTGTCAGGGCAGTCATCGATTGTGGCCGGGCAGCAACTAGTTCTTCTGGTCTCAGGATGATGTAGGTCTCTGGTTCATGTGGCCCTTTCTGTCTCTTGGGCTCTTAGTTGTCGTGTGGCCTTGGTGTTCTTCATTTTCCTTTGCTCCAGATGGGTTGAGACCAATTGATGCATCTTAGATGGCCGCTTGTTAGCATTTAAGACCCCAGACGCCACATTTCAAAGTGGGATGCAGAATGATTTCATAATAGAATTATTTTGCCAATTGACTGCAACTTCTTTTTAATGATCTTCAGCAAAATATTACTGGGTTTTGATATTAATGATATTGTTTGATAGTTTCTGAATTTTGTTGAATCACTTTCTTTGGAATGTGCACAAACATGGATCTCGTCCAATCGGATGGCTAAATTATTCGGCATAGACGATTGAGCACCTCCAGTGCTGCATCTGTTTGTTGAAACATCTCAACTGGTACCTGTCAGTTCTTGGAGTCTTGTTTTTTGCCAATGCCTTCAGTGAAGCTTGGACTTCTTCCTTCAATACCATCAGTTCTTGATGACATGCTACCTCCTGAAATGGTTGAACATTGACCCATGCTTTTGTGTGTGTGTGTGTGTTTGTGTGTGTGTGTCTGTGCAGTGACCCTGTGTATTCTTTCCATCTTATTTTGATGCTTCCTGTGTTGTTCAATATTTTGCCCGTACAATCCTTCACTATTGCATCTCGAGGCTTGGATTTTTTCTTCAGTTCCTTTAGCTTGAGAGATGCCAAGCATGTTCTTCCCTTTTGTTTTTCTAACGCCAAGTCTTTGCGCATGTCATTATCATACTTTGTCTTCTCGAGCCGCCCTTTGTAAATCTTCTCTTCAGCTCTTCTACTTCATCATTTCTTTCATTTCCTTTAGCTACTTTACGTTCAAGAGCAAGTTTCAGAGTATCTCTGACATTCATATTGGTCTTTTCTTTCAGTATAAGGGCTGTATTTGAGGGTACCATCATTTTTATAACTTGCAAGTATCCTCTGTCAGGGCAGTTATTGACTGTAGCTGCGCACCACCTAGTTCTTCTGGTTTCAGGCTGATGGCGTCTCTGGTTTATGTGGCCATTAAGGGAAGACCTGTTATTCAAGGAATTATACTTAGAGCAAAATTTGTATATTTATGTATAATTTAAAGCTTCTCCTTTAAGATTGCCTTTCCCTGAACAGAAAGCTCTCACCATGTCATTATGAGAAATACTCTTTCAGTGTGAGGCAGAAAGAGATGTCCATATTTGAAAGTCCGATGGTACAAATCTCAGTAGCCAAGACACAATCACATCAACTGTGTGTGTGGGTGGGTTGTATATGTCAACATAAGGGTCTGTATTTTTCTGAGTATGAAGGTAGGATTGGCGAGTTAAGGAAGAAAGATATGAAAGCATCTTGGGAGTGGAGTGCAAGCTCCGTGACAGAAGCTGCAGCAGGGGATCTCTCAAGAGGGTTTTAGAGGCCAGTTAGAAACCTAGGAAGCAAAAGGAAATAGGGCCAGTGGAGGGCAGCGCTAGAGTAGTGGTGGGGGGTAGCAAAAATAATGGTAGTGAAGAGGGCAACAAAACTGCCCTGAAAGGAGTGGCAAATTAAAGATCCTAGACAAAATTCAGGTTAAGAAAAGTAGGAATGTAAAAAAATTCTATCCTTTAGCTCTCTTTGCTGTGAGGGTTTTTTAGGCCCTTCGGGAGATGTGGGGAGAAGACATAGGAGGAGAAGGGGAGTTCCTGAATCTAGGGGAGGAGTCTGCAAGCCACCTTCTGCCCTCAATGATGTGGGCTCTGGGCTTCTTCAACTTCTCACTCCCAGAACCTCCTGAAATATTTTCTTAATTCTTCACATAGTACATTAATATCATGTCATTAGAAAATATAATAAGTACGCTTCTCTCTAACCACCCTTTCCCCCATCGTATACTCTCTGCACTAGTTGTCCACTGGCTTCCTTCCTTTCCACCAGGTACAGAGCCTAAACAACAGAGTGCCTGGAAAGCTCTCGAACTCCCAGTGAATTCTGTAGCTTGATCCCTCACTTATTCCTACATTTCTTATTGATATAAGAATTTGGTTAATTGCCTACCAAATGACAGGAAATGCTTTCTCAGGGCGCTCCTCCTTATGACCTTATCCATTCCCAATTCCTTCATCTTGTCCTATCACGGCTCTCTTTTCTGGTGGAAACCAGACCCTTTGTTCCGTAACACACATCAATCTGGGACAATTTTTCCTCTCACCCTTATCTAGAGTCTTAGAGAAAGGCCTCTTCCTTGTGTATCACTGTTTCATCCTCTCTGGGTGAAGATGTCCAATCATAGTGATGTTCTGAAGGATCTTTATCCCTTTTCCCAGTTCTTCATGATGCATGACCGTTTGATGACTTGGGGACCCCGGTTTAGTCCAGAATTTCTGTGATAGAGTAGTTCCAGGTGCTCTCCCACAGGATCTCAGATCGACACCCTCTCCAAAAGAGTAGGTGAGATCAGCATGAACGGCATGGCTTCCATAACCCTGTGTGACATCATTCCTGACATTGCTCAGTTCCATGAGCCCACTTTAAATAGAAACACAGCAAAAACAAAAATATGAAACAGTTCAAGTAGGAGCTTGAATACTGCCAGTCCCAGACTGGGAAAAGGGGGCTTAGATATAAAAAAGGAATTGCAACTTTTCTCTGCACTCCATTCGTTACTATCCCTTGGTGGGGAGAGAGAGAGTACAGGGAATCGTTACAGTGTGACCAGGAGTTGATTTGTCCAAAACTTTTCATTTGACTCTCTTGGAATCATGTCTCTCCGGCCCTGGTCATACAATGTCCGCTCTGAACACCTCTCAGGTCTCCTTAGCCTCTGAGGCTTCACACAGGCTCTTCCCCGTGACTAGATTTTCTCTCCCATCCCATCTGATGGCCTACTCTCTGGTGAAGCATGGTGGTTAAGAGAACTGACCCCATTGGAACAGATTGGGCTTATGAGCTCACCATAAAATGCTAAGACTCAGGAATTTGTGGTCAGCCAGAATGGGAGGTTTAGGAGTTGACTTGGGGAAAGTCCATGACCTCTGCATCTTCCAGGCTCTGCTTTCACTCTGGAGCCCATTTAGAAAAGGAGCTGGTAAATGGAGACAGCATTTGAGGAAGCAATTAAGAACGTTGGGGTGCTGATGACTTCTCAGAGGAAAATAAAAGTTTCAACAGGGAAATGCTAAGGTCTACTCTTGTATGACTCCAAACTATAAATAGGGACGAGTGGTTGGAAAACAGTAGAACAAAAGATGATCTGCATCTGGTCACAAATGTTTCAGATGCCTCAGTGGCTTCAGCCTGTCTCCTCAGACTTCTCTCTGGAGAAGACATGGGGCTTCCTGGACCCGGGCCTTTTGTCACGCCTTAACTATCCAATCATATTCTCAACTTGGTTCAGACATCACTTCCCTAAATATCCTCCTGGTAGATTTCTTCACTTCTTGCTCCCTACTCCATTGTACCTGCAAAACCCTTTACCACAGCATAAAACACAATTGCATTTACTTTTTGTGGTTAATGTAAGAAATGTCTACACATTCATTCTCTCTCTGTGCCCATGCCTTCTATGAGACTCTGGAGCGCCTTTCATTAGCAGTAGGAGTCTTTCTCCATCCCTTAGTTGGGGCTGACATTATTGTTTTGGACATTGGGATGGTAGAAAACCTGATAAAATGAGAGAGTTGGAAGACTTTACATTGAGACTTCCCTTTTGTTGCTCTTAAACCCTGAGAACTCATGGGAACATCCTCAGGCCAGCCTGCTAGATGATGGAAGACCAGTGGAGGGAGGATCTAGCGGTTTCACTGACTTGATGTTATGAACTGGCTCCCAGCTACCTGGAAGCAAATTGTAGACACATGAGGAAGCCGTGTTGTGAGCCACTGAGGCTGGCCCAGATCAGAAGAGCTCCAGACTGACAACTTGAAAAATTGTGAGCTGGTAAATTGTCGCTCTTTTAAGACACGACAATTTGGGGTCATTTGTAACACAGCAATACATGACTGATACAACTGTTAACTTGGCTGTTTCTCTCACCAGGCATTGAGGGAAATTCTCTGAGTCATTTCATCATCAAGAGCAACTGCCATAGGGTCTCACATGTAGCTGTTATAGTGTAAATGTTTGCTGACTTCATGGATGAATGAATAATATGAATTGTAAGTGAATCAGCACAAATTCATGTGTGCAAGAAAACTTGATATTTCTTTAAATAAACTGAATTCCGACTCAGAGCTCTCGGCTTACAAAATTGGGGTAAAATTTTAACCTTACTTCTTTATAGGGGTATATTTGGTGTTGGTTTATTTTCTAGGTACCCCGGGGTCTAAAGAAGGACCAAGGTTTGGAGATCTTTAACACACCCATCGCCTCAGCCTATGTGGGTGATCTCTCTAGAAGCATTGTCTCTGCTGCTTCCATTCTCAGATGGAGCATGAGAACCTTGGCAGGGCTGGGAACACCATAACGTGGTTTGTCTACTTGTGTGCCTGCATTACCCTTTGAAGTGCTGCCACCTACCCCAGGGCATTATCAAGAAGCAGGCCTCACCCCTTCCCAATGTGTAGGTCTCTGCTGTCTGACTCCCACTCTTCCCCTGGGTTCCAGTTCACTCAGTGTGATTACTCCAATGAGCTGAGACTCTTACAACAGACTCTTCAGAGTCTCGAAGTTTCAGGGCTTTAACTGTGTGTCTAATTACCTCTTGAAATGAGGTAGGGAAGGTTGAAAAACATAGGAAGATTTTATTTTGAATTTAATGTTTCAATAAAATTTCTTGCCATGCATTTTCAAATGGTTCTGCCTAACAATTCCCTCTGTTCTCTTACAAGATGCAGGACAATGAAGAGGGAATGTTTGTTGTGTCATAATCTCCAGGATGCAAAGTGCACATGGGGTCCATTCCCCCCGATGCTCACACTTGAGCACCACACCCACATGGAATCTCTGCAAGTGTTACTGAGTCCCTCACACATCCACAGTGAACAACTTTCAGATTCTCATAAGCAGGAATTATTTGTGTCCTAAGACGAGGAACTCCTTGGAGACCCTACTGTGTCCTACAGGGTCACTGTGAGTCGGAATCGACTGCATGGCATCAGGTTTTGTTTTTGCTTTTTGGGGGGTTGGTTGATGTCAGCTGCAGGATAGAGTTTAAAAAAATGTTGACAGCATAGCAGGTAAAACCAACCAAATGAAACTGAAATGAAATGTCTTTTTCACACTTACTGACCTCACAGTTCCTTCAAAGTGTTTACTTTCCACTGGGTTCAGAGGCGAGAGACACAGCTTGGGACACCTCCAAAATGATACGTCTCCCTCCTGATGTTAGGTAACATTACATACTGTTTGGCTGGTTTATCATCTGACTGTTCCACAAAAATAGAAGGCCCATGCAGGCAGGACCTTTCTGCTGTGTTGGTCAGAGTATCCTGGTTCCTGGCACCTAAGAAGCTTCCAAAAATGATATGTCTGATTGAATGAGTGGGTGGGTTTTTATAAAAACCATGGAAGAGTTCTGTTTATGTAGTTACAATAGTGAAAACAGGCATAAGGAAATGGAGACTAGGACTCGTATAACTCAAAGTTATGTATAATGAAAACAGAACTTGTTAATGAAGAGATAAAAAAATAAGATGTATTAGTAGAATGTACCCCTTCACTTTGGCTGGAGAAAGAGGTGGTAAAATTGGGTTGTTTTCGCCTACTGATTCATAGGTTGTATATATTTAATTGAAATGTTAGTCTTTCGGGAGTCACAAATATTTCTATTGAGATATAATTCACCCGCCATAACATTGCCTTTTATAATGTGCACAATTCTGTGGTTTCTAGTATATGGACAGAGTTGTGCAACAATCACCACTGTCTAGCTTCAGGATATTTTCAGTACCCTGTAAATAAACGCCCTGCATATTAGTAGTCATCCTCATTACTCCTTTCCTTCAAGACGTACCAACTGCTAATCTACATTCTGTCTGTGTTGGTTTGTCTGTCCTGGATATTTCATGTAAATGGAATCATGTACCACGCAGTCATTTCTGTTTGGCTTCTTTCACCTAGCATAACGTTCTCAAGGTCTGTCCATATTGTGCCATGTATTAGTACCTGATGCCTTTTAATGGCTGAGTAATATTCCGTTTTACGAGTATACCACAGTTTATCTATCAGTTCATGACTTTTGGATTCTCTCCACGTTTTGGCTATTTATAAATAATTCTACTATGCAAATTCTTTTGTAAGTTATTATGTGAACGTGCTTCAGTTGTCCTGGATGCATACCTAGGAATGGGATTGCTATCTTGCATGCTAACTCTATGTTTACCTTTCTGAGCAAGTACCTAACTGTTTTCCAAAGCGATTGGATCATGTTACATGTCCACCAGCAATGTATGAGGGTTCCAGTTTCTCCACATCCTCACCACTTGTGTTGTCCATCCTATTGATTTGAGCCATCTTAGTGGTTTTGAAATAATAGTGCGTTTTGGTTTTGATTCGCATTTCCCTAATGACTAATGAGGTTGAGCTTCTTTTCATGTGATTATTGACCATTTCTATACCTTCTTTGGAGAAATGTCTATTGAAATCCTTAGCCTATGAATTTTTCTTCAGATTTTTACCTGTATTTTTGCTTTCTTCATATAGTTTTTGATATGCCTAACATCTATATCTGTATCTTACCAGTTTTAACCTTCACAGCTTTGGGATTTTTAGAAAATCTTTCTCTTTTACCAATAAAAAGCAAAACAAAATCTCTCATAGTTTCTTCTGAAATTTCTATGGTGGCATATTTTACTTTTGAATATGTGATCCTTTTGGAATTTCGTTTCCTGAAAGCTGTGAGAAAAAGGATGAAAATATTTTTACAGGTGATCTAAATGATTACCAAATTGCTGCAAGCACTCCTTTTTGCCTTTTTGCATAAGCCATATCTTAACTGCATTTTCCCATATTCCATATGGAAAAACATTTTTACAGAAGGAGGCCCGCCATTTCCAGCCATTTCATTTTAAGGTTTTGCTTTGCTGGAATAGAAATCCCTTCGATACCTTTTCTACACAGCTGTTCTCATAGCCAATAAAAATTTTGTGTGAGTAGGACTCCTGTGAATTTATAAGATGAAGTTGAATTTTATAACTGGTTCCATGTGGTGCAGCCCAGCAGAAGGACAGACAGAAGCAGTAGCTCCAGAGGGAACAGAAGCTATAAGAACATGAGCCTCTAGAGATTTGCTGCTGCATTTCACAGAAAGCTCTAGACTTTTCTTTATAAGCTTATCATTATATATGGCCATCACCTTAGAACAGACGAGAATAGTGCTTTTTAAGTGAGGCATTCAGGACAGGACTGGAGAAAAATGTAGAACAAAATCCTAATTCAAAAAAAAAAAGCAAAACCCAGAATTGCTAGCTTGACAGAGACTGGAGAAACCCTGAGAATATGACCCCCAGACATCCTTTTTTAGCTCAATAATGAAGTCACTCCTGAGGTTCACCCTTAACCAAAGATTAGACAGGCCCATAAAACAAAATGAGACTCCTGGGGCATACCAGCCCAGGAAGAAGGACTAGAAGGCAGGAGAGGACAGGAAAGCTGGTAATAGGGAACCCAAGTTTAAGAAGAGAGGGTATTGACATATCTTGAAGTTGGTAAACAATGTCGTAAAACAATATATGTCCTAACTGTTTAATGAGAAGCTACTTTGCTCAGTAAACCTTCATCTAAAGAACCGTTAAAAACAAAAGTTAGGCATTCAGAAGGAGGGTGTTCATTCCCTAGGAAATAGTTAGACTTATGTGTTCTGGTGAACATATGTACCCATTTCTACTGGGTATGTATCTAGAAGTAGAATTGCTTGGTCATAGAATATATGGATGTTCACAGCTGTAGTAGATATGGCCAAAGCATTTTTAAAGTGGTTGTACCAAATTACACTTTCACTAGCAGTAGAATAGAATTCCAGTTGCTCCATGTTCTACCAAATAGTTGGTGTTTCCATTTTTTTTTTTTTTATTTTAGCCATTCTGGTGTGCAGGGTTAGGATCACATTGTGAGTTTTTATTAGAATTCCTCTGATAACTGATGTAGTCCCTTTCCATATGTATGCTGGCCATACAGAAATCTTTTATAGAGCGTTCAAGTATTTACTTGGCTTTCTATTGAATTCTTCTTTTTTTTTCTTTATGAATCATCCTTTGTATATTCTGGAACCAAGTTTGTAGTAGGATGTATGTATTGCAAATAACTTCTGCTTCCACATGAATTCACCCTTGTAGCTTGTCATCAACTTTCAAATTAAAAAGCATGCCTTTTACAAAAACAGGCAAATGTATAGAGACGAAAGTTTATAAGGGTTCCCAGGGGCAGGAGGGAGGGAATAAAGGGGTGTTATTGCATATGGAAACTGAGTTTCTGTTTACAATGATTGAAAAATCACACTGATTAAGGGTAGGGTTGCACAACCGATTAATTCCTTTTAATAGTGTGTACACCTGTACAACTCGTTCACTTGGCAAAGGTTTGTGTTATATTTACATCAACAACAAAAATGTATAGCTGCTGAGGCAAAATGATAGTACTGAATTGATGAGATGTATTCTTTTATTATACTCTTCTCTATTTTCTCATTTGTTTTTATAAGAAGTTACTGTTAAAATCAAAGGAAATAAAACGTTTGCATGATGAAAGTGGACAGCAATGACTATTCCACCCATTGTGTCCCTCTGAAGTTTAAATGAGGAACTACATGCCTCCAGCAGACGCCCAGCCTTACTTAGCACTCAGGAAATATTCATTTCTCCCTCTCCTCTGACTCATGGTCTTCTCCCCTTGTTTATTTGCTCTTTTCTGTTTCCAACTGGCTGCATATGACCACCAGGCTTCCTGACTCCATCATTCTGCTTTCCATACCAATGTTATTGTAACCTTGGGATCTTGGGCAGTGGTGAAAGTTACACACTGTCCCTGCTATTACGAAGGGGACAAGGCAGTGCAGGTGGGAGGGGCAGTGGGGAAATTCGGCTTAGAGAAAGGACAGACCACCTTCCAGGAACCACACTGACCTTCAGAGAGCTTTGTTGGCTGTGGTTCACCTGGCCAGCTTGTAGGCGTCAGGGTGCCCTAGGGCTCGGTGTTTAGTCCTCTCTCTCTATTGACACCCTCTGTCTGGAATGCCTCAGTGTGTCCACAGCCATTGGTCTGTAGCTGAGGACGTGAGATTTACACCTCCAGCCATTTCAGCTCCTCCTGGGTGCAGACTTATAGTCAAATATCAGCTTAAATCTCTGTATCGGCCTCTTCATGTATAAAATGTGCATTATAATGGTACATTCCTCATAGGGCTATCATGCAGAACAAATATCTTAGGAAAGGAGAAGCCCTTACAAGAATCCCAGCACCAGCGCATGTACTCAGTAAGTGTTAGCTGTTAGTATTATTACCTGACATCTCCATGTGGATATCTAACAGCTATGCCATGTTATCAAGGCCACGAAACAATTCTGGTCCCAACTCCATTCCACACTTATCAGTGAATTTCCCAAGGCTTCAGTGATGGGAGTCTGTGTGTTTTTCCACACAATGGACATGGGTGCGAAAGGTTGGCCAGGGTCTTCATAATAAGCTGCTCCAAAGTTCATATGAGTGGCCATTGAGACAAGTTACAACCAACTAATGCGGGAAAAAAATAGAACCACTCCTAGCTGCTCATGCTAGTATTCTCAGTCCAGAATATCTGGTGAGGGCACTATTATGGACTGAATTGTATAACCCCAAAAGGTATGTTGAAATCCTAACCGCCGTACCCGTAAATGTGACCTGATTTGGATATAGAGGATTTTAAAATTATATTAATGAGGCCATACCAGTGTAGGGTGGGTCCTAAACCTAGTCCCTTCTGAGTTATATAAACAGCAGAATAGACGCAGACACACTCAGTGGGAGAGGAAGACAGACAATGGAGCAGATGCACCTACAAGACCAGGAACACAAAGGGTGGCTGGAAGCTGCTAGAAGCTAGAGTAGACATGAGCCATACCCTGAATTGAGGCAGGTAGCCTCCTGAACTGCGAGAAAATAAATTTTTATTCTCTAAAGCCACCCAACTGTGTTATCTTTTTTTTTCCTACGGCAGCACTAGGTAACTAACACACATACCTGTGCTTATAAATCCAGCCCAGTGTAAAATAGTGCTCTCCCCTCCGTGGTCTAACCCACCTGGATCCCGCTGTTTCCCTGTCAGTGTCCTCTGCTTTCACTGAGAGCTGTGACAGAGTTGTCTTGATGCCGCTGCATAGACATTAACTTTATTTTTTACTTTGTATTTATGATTAACTAATATTAATTCTAATATTTTCTATGGTTTTTAAATTTTTCTGTGGAGGCATTCCTATAATCTATGAATAATAAGAGTTATACGTTTTCTTTTTGTACTCCAGTGTTAAATATTTAATAGAAATAATGAGAGAAAGCATCCTTATTGCTAATGAATATTAAAGAGAATGTCCCATATTTCACCAGGAACTATCATGCTAGTTGTAGTTTTCCACATTCGGGAACTCCTTTTCTGTTCCATGTTTGCTCAGAGTTCTTATGTCTCAGTGTGGTTGGATTTTATCACTGCCTTTTCACCGTCTCTTGAGGTGAGCCTATGTCTTTTCTTCCTTAACCTACACATGTGGTGAATTAAATTGTTAAACCTTTAATGTTCACTCAAGCTTGCATCCTTTAAATAAACCCCTTTGATCATGGCGTATTACCTGCTTTATACCTTGCTGGATTTCTTTGCCAGCATTTTATGTAGGTTTTTGCATCTCAATTGCTTACTATGCTTGTCCTGTAACTCCTTTTACACCTTCCTTTTCTAATTTGGTATAAATATTAAAGTAGCCTTAGGGAACAAGTTGGGAAGCATCTCATAGTTTTCTCTTCTTTAATGACTGTGTACAAGATTGAAATGATCTGTTTTTTGCGTGTTTGCTGGAACCTGCCTGAAAGTGATCTACCAAACCCAAAACCAGTTGGCCATTGAGTTGATTCCATCTTTGTAGGGAGATCTTGAACTACTGACCCATTTTGTGTAGTGATTAAAGGCCTCTTCTGATGCTACTTTACTTAGAAAATTTTCACTGCATGTTTTAGGCTGTTAGGATTTCATCTTTAAATATTATGTGGTTATCACTGTTTTCCGCCTTATCCAGGTCAATTAATCCCAGATTTTCCGTTTTCCTGAAGTGAGAGTGTGTATCTACTCCTGGTACCAATTCCCTAATCTAAGACTTATTTGCAAAGAAAGATACAACCCAGCCTTGAGTCCATAATGTGAGGTTACAGTCTCATATTATGTGATTTTTTTTGTAGTTGTTTTTTTGTTTTGTTATTTTTTTTCTTTTACATATTCCGTAATTGTTCTTTTTCTTAAAATTTTTTTACTTACTTTTTTTTCTTTTTTCATTTCCCACCTATCTAGCAGTTTTAGGAAACCTGGTGGAGTAGTGGTTAAAAGCTACAGCTGCTAACTAAAAGGTTGGCAGTTCAAGTCCACCGGGCGCTCCTTGGGAACCCTATAGGGCAGTTCTACTCTGTCCTTTATGGTCCCTATGAGTCGGAATGGATTAGACAACAATGAGTTATTGGTTCTAGTGCTTTTAAGGTTGTGCATTTCAGGTTCAGGTCTTTAATCTAGCTGAGAGCCAACTCCGGGTTCAGTGTGGTGAGGTGCTCAGTTGCATCTGTGCATCAAGAGAAGGCGCTTCAAGAACTAGGGGAGAGGGCGGCAGGGATGCTCAGAGAGGGGCACCCGGGAGAGGTGCGGGGTCCTGGGCAGCCCTACCACAAGCTGGCGGGGAGCAGGAAAGAGCTGGCTTCAGGAGCCTTTTGTGACAGTCCCAGCCCACCCATCCCCACCCACACCTAAGACTGGCCAGACTGGCAGGTCCCAACAGAACTCGGGGACCCTAAGGCCATAGAGGGCGAGACCCAGGGTACATACCTGAGCCTGATCACAGCGCATATGATGGGATAGGAGGGCAGAGGAGGCATATGGGGACTTGGGTCCAGACAGTGGACACAGAAGGGTGAGAACTTGTGGTTAGCGTCAGGATCTGAACGTGGAGGCCTTCGAGATGCACTTCCTGGAGGAGAAGGTGAAGCCACAGAGGCCACACTGCCTGGCACCCACCCTGTCCCCTTCCCAGGGCCCCAGACTGGACTCACCGCCTGCGCTGCCCTAGGAGAGCTCCCCATGTGTGGTACTCTTAGTTTGAGGAGCAAGAGAGCCCGCCCTGGTCTAGGCTAGGGAATTTATTTCCTTTGCTCTCATCATGGGTGTGAGCGGACTCTTGTCTGCACAGACGAAAGACGAATTATCAAAATCAGCTCAAGACTCCAGATTTGACTTAGATATCATAAATTAAAACAGAGAAATACAACTTTAGCAATAAGTGTCTGCCTGGAGCCCAAGTTGCATTAAAAAACAAAAAAACCTGAACAAGATCCCAGAGGGAGTGAGTGATAGGAGCCTCCTTCTTTTGCCGCCCTCCTGTGGTCCCAATCTTTCTCTTTTCCCACCTCCCAAGACTGTATCAACTACTCTGAGATTTTTAGAATAAAGATACCCAGGAATATCACTGCTCCCACCCTGTGAGGATTTCCCCAGTGCTGGGTTAGACTAAGACTGAGAATCCTCCAGAGGCTTCCGGGTCCTGTGTACTGGACGATCAACACACCGAGGTTCAGAGCCACTTCATTTTTCCTGCAATTGGGCATGACCCCAGGACATGTCTCTGAGAGTGCTGACACTTCCAGAAGCCAATGACCCCCTCACTGAGTTTCTCTGTCTTGGTCTCAGGATCAGTCAGGACAGCTTGTCACCTCAGGAGTGTTTCTGTTGAAGGAAACCTAAGCAGAACTATGGGTTTGTCCCTCACACCCTGCAAATCTGCCTCCTCTGAGTGGGGCGAGGAGCTACTGAAACATTGAAATCATTAAAACTAGCAGAAGCCACAGCCCATGGTACTGGGAGGGAGAGAGAGGTGGAGAGGTATAAAGACCCAGTTGTGAAGGCGACCAGCGGCCAAGATGTCCGAAGCCGCAAAGCTGACAGAAGCTGAATGGCCTCAAACCCGCTGCTCCTGAGCCCATTTCTTCTTTCAATGGCAAAAGCCTTTCCCTGCTCTTATGCGACTGGGCTGGAAGGGCCTTTGACTTATAACATGAAGCAGCCTCCAGAGCCTCTTGGGGCAAGTGATGGTCAAGGAGGCTCTGCCCAATCCCACCCTGCCCTTCCCAGTTGTCAGAGGACCAGGAATTTCAGTCTTCCAGCTCCTGGGCTGATCTAGTGACTTGTAACAGGATTTCACTGGACCTCGAAACTTTGGAAGATGGGAAATACTGCCTGGGTCCTGGTCTCATTACAGAACTTACATACAGGATAAGAAGAGGAGTTTGGGGCTTGACACCTGACATCTTAGCAAAGGTTTCAGTTTGTTTAGGAGGGAAGAGGTAAAAGAAGGCAGTGTCTACTATGTTCTTTTCCATGTGTTTAGGAAATCCTCACGAAGAGCCTCTCAGGTTAAGGAGTGATGGGAAATGCCTTGGTTTACTCTTAAAATTTGCCCTTGAGGCATTTTCTTCATGGAGGGCATGTAAAATGTTGTCTATTCAAGGAAACACTCTAATTCTTATGTAGACTTTGTACAGAATGACTATGTATGAAAACTAAACTTGGTACTTCAGCAAAGAGGTTACTTCTCAGGGAAGGCCCATGGGGAAGTTTGTACCAAATTCTGCGGTGCTGCCATTATTCCAAGGAGCCCTGGTGGTGCAAAGTTTAAGTGCTTGACTGCTAACCGAAAGGTCAATGGTTTGAACCCACCCAAAGGCTCAAAGGAGTAAACATCTGGCAATCCTCTCCCATTAAGCTTAAAACTCAGGAAACCCTGTTGGGACAGTATTGCCTTCACTCTGGGCCTCAATGACTCAGAAATCCACTCGATAGCACCTAGCAACAAGAACAACAAGCCATTGCTCCCAATGTGCCTGAAACGCCTCTCTGGGGAAGGCCGGCCTTCAGAGCCAGCTCATGGCCACATCGGAATTGAGACTCATTTTTTGTTACCACACCTTATTTTGGGTCCCAAAATTTAGTTTCCATTTTATTCACCAGACTTGACTACAGACATCTTTCAGATATTGTCAAAATTAATTCTATTCTCTAGTAATGATTTTCTGTCAAGAGTATGTTCCCAAGCATTTCCAAGAGACTGGAAAAACTTTCCAAAGAGTCATGTCCAGCGCCATGTTGTGCAGTGACTACAGTATTAACACAGTATATTTACCCACATAGTTCCCATGTTTTCTGCTTTCCTGAAATACGGGTGAAATTCCAAGTCTACCTCCTGAAGCACTTCCATTAGAGTCTCGTTTGGGAGAAGTCTGGTGGCGATGAATTCTCTCAGTTTTCCTTCGCTAAGAATGGCACTATTTTTTCTTTACTCCTGAAGGTAATGATTGGATATAGAAATCTGGGGTAATGTTTCTGATCTTTCAGTGTTGAAAAAATGTTTTTTCACAACATTTCAGCCTCTGTGGTTTTCTGATAATGAAGAAAGAGTCAGTGAAATTATTTTTCCCATGTGAAATCTATTGTTTTCTCTCTAGCTTCTTCCTGGGTATTTTGTTGATCTTTGTTATTCTGCAGTTGATTATGATGTACTGTATTTTTGTGCAAATAATGCACACATTATAGATATTCTTTGCCAACTGAGCCTTCCCCTTCCCGGGTACTCTTATGAGAATGGTGCCTAATTTTATTTATTTTTTTTATATGTTGGTGTAAAAAACTAGCATAGCATACTTGCAAATATGCCGGTTTGGGGGGAGGGGAGCGTGTGATTTGCAAAAAACACGTAACACAATATTTGCATAAAAATATATTTTCACATAGAATTCTTTAGGATTAACCTGTTGGGGTTTGCTGACCTTCTGAAGCTGTAAGTTTACGTCTTTCATCAAATTTGGAAAGTGTTTGCCCAGTATTTCATCAAATATGTTTTCCTACAGCACACATTTTCTCCACTTCTTCTGGAGTTCTAATAAATAAACAGACTTTTTCTCTAATTCTTGAGGCTCTGTTCATTTTTTTCCATATTTTTTCTCTCTTTTCAGAGTAAATATTTTAAACTCATCTTTTTTTCTCAGTCATCACCATTCTGCTCTTGAAACTATCAAATGAATTTTATTTCTACCATGTATTTTTACCATGTAAAATTTTCCTTTGCAAATAGCACCTATTATCTTTCCATTTATTTAAAAAGTGTCCGTGTTATTTCTTGGAGAATGATTAGAATAGCATTTTAAAATCTGTGTCTTATGATTTCAAGACTACAAGTCTGGCTTAATTTTATGAGAATTTTTTTCTTTTTTGTTTTTTGTTTTTAGCAGTCTATTGACCCAGTTATGTTCAGGCTCCAAGTTCTGTCCCATCTTCTGTATTCTATGGTTCAAATGTAAGTTCAATTTTTGAAGGCTTTGCAGCTGTATTCAGATCTAATCTATGTGAGCCCCACTCAGTCTGGAACCTTGATGGTGTTCTAACCCATAGGGCGCCTCTTAAAGGATTTGATAATGCTTCTTAGAGTCAGGGCAATGCAGATGCATCTGGGGGGTGAACCAGGATTTCATAGCAAGTCTGCAGAATCTCTTTCTTGCACAGTCTCCTCTCTTTATTTCTCTGCTGCTGTCTGAGTTCTGAAGGAGTGCTTTCCTGGCCCACTGGCAGGAATGCTGGGGCTTTAATCTCTTCATTCTGTTGTACACATAAGTGACTGGTTCTACCTATGGGGCCAAAGCACTGGATGGACAACCAGCCAAAAGGCTGGCAGTTGGAACCTGTCAAGAAGCACCTCAAAAGACAAGCCTGGTGATCTGCTTTTGAAAAGTCTCAGCCTTTGAGGTAGAATTGACTAGGTGCCAGTTAACAGCAGAGAGAGAGAAAATGTAATGGAGCTTTCTCTACAATATTTGGTTCTTCCATACTCTGGTCAGAGAGAAGGATTCTCCTCTGCCAGAGTTTCAGGTGTCTGCCCACCTGCCCACCTGCCCGTCTCTCTCCTTTATGGACCCTCTATCCCATTTATATGAGAGAGGGCTTCTCTTGGAGCTATTTCTGTCCACAACGGATGTGCAGCTCTGGGATTTGGGCTCATTTAATTTCAACCTCTGGAATGTTCATACTCTTTGTTCTGGTTTCCCGCCACCTCCCCAATCCACCTTCAACAGTTTCCCTTGCAGAATCCTCAGATAGAGTCCCATGCATTTGTCCAGATACTTAGCTGTCAGATACCAGCATAGCCACCGGGGAAGTGCTGGTTGTGGTTGAGGGGGAGGGACTGTACACTGAAGGAGCTGCAAGATCTGGCTGCCTTGTGTGAGCAGGACGGGGGTGTGCTGAGGGACGAGTGCTGAAGGTGCTGAGTCAAGGGGAGTTTAATATAAAGTTGGGTCAAGGAGAGTTTGTTGACAAGGATTTATTGCCGTAGCAAGGGTTCTGGAAATGGGTTTAATATGCTGTGGGATTGCTTTTGGAAGGTTGGAAAAGGCAACGGCCCAAATTCTATGAAATCGAAATGCCAGACCTACTGTGTCGGGTGTTGGAAGAAGAAATAAAAGCCTCCAATATGTGGGCATTTCTTGGAGGTCCTGAAGGACACCCATTTCATCAAAAGAATAAGGAACGTGGAGATGAGGGGAGCACCAGCAACATGGAGCTTATCCAATATGTATCCTTTGCAGGGGGTCCCTGGGTGCCACAAACAGTTAAGTGTTCTATACTAGCTGAAAGTTTGGAGGTTTGAACCTAACCAAAAGAACCTCAGAAGACAGTCCTGACGATCTGCTTTTAAAGGATCACAGCCTTGAAAACCCTATTGAACACTTGTACTATGCCCACATGGGGTTGTCATGAGTTAGAAATGACTTGATGACAGCTAACAAGAACAATTCTCTATAGGATCAGGTTTTAGTGGGAGCTGGGCTGCCTAGTAGCAATGTAAATCCCAGCTGAACAGAGGCCAGGTGGAAGTACTTAACTGTCAGAAACAAGTCGTGTGTAGATTACCATAAAGGTCAGTAGCTCAGAGTATTAGTTATCTCTTGGTGCATAACAAATTCTCCCCAAACTTATCAGGTGTGAGATAAATGGAAAAATATTAAACCCATTCCGATAAATTTGGAACTAGACAAAAATTTTGCTATCACTCAACATAGTTTTTAGGTGAAGGAATAAACTAGAAAATTTAAATAACTAGTACAAGTATTAAAAGAGATATTTAAAATAATGATGATATAATTATATACCTGCATAAAAGACAAATGCATCAAAATCAATGGTTTCTCTCCAGTATAGAATAAGGGTCTAAAATTGGCAAGGGTGGGAAGGGCAGACCGTTCTCTTTCCCTTACTACTTGACTGTACCACACTGTGTCCAAAACTGTAAAATATTTAGCAAAACATTGTTTTAACCAGAGCAGCAAAGGACCTCTATGAGGGAAAACAGTGTATTAAAGTACATAAAATGAAACCTGAATATATGCAAAAATATGCCATATTTTCAAATGGAACGTCTTGTCGATTAAATGGAGGTCCTTAAAACTAATATATAAGTGGAATGCATTTCTAGCCAGAATATTAAGATAGTTGTTTTTGAACTGTATACAGTAATCATATGCTACAAATACTACAGTAGATAACAAAGAATAGATAACAAAGAATATTCCTGTTGTTACGAGACTTGGAGGCAATTTTTGACTCAAAGCCATCCCATTTGACTGCCCCATAGGGTTTTCTAGGTTGTAATCATTATGGGAGCAGAACACCAGGTCTTTCTCCCTTGGGGACACCTGGTGGGTTCGACCTGCCACACTTTCTTTGGACTAGCAGTTGAGCACTTAATCGCTGCAAAACCAGGGCGGTTTTACCAAAGTAAAACATGAAAAAGCAGGATAGTGACAGGTGTCTACCTCTTCGGGTAACAGAACAAATTGATATTACATAGCATAGAAGCTGACAAGTCGACCAATGAAACAAAATCTGTTAAGAAGTCACAATAACTTACAAAGGTCGTATTTCAAGAAAATTATATTTATTTAATAAATGGTGCTGACTCAAGTGATCGTTCTGGGGCACAAAGCTTGCAAAAATGTGATACACAAATCATAGATTTGGGAAATCATGTGAAATGGAGATGACAAGCCTTAATAACAATTTCCATTTTACACAGAAGGATAAAAGTTATGCACTTGAACAATGAGCAGTGAATTCAAACAGTTCATTCAGAGTAAATCCACATGCCCAGTAAACATAGTCCAAGTTCAGAAAATATCAAACTGCCAGTGAAACTGGCACAATTTGAAAATCAGCACCACCTATAGCTGGCTGGGCTGTGGGGAGAAGGATGCCCTGAGAGGTGGCTGGAGAGGTGCATTATGGCAGCCTCTAGGGGAAAGATATGGCCATGACTCTGTACTTTTAACATTCTTTGAATTGGAAATCTCACTCTGTGGAGTCTATTCCACAGAAACAAATCCTGTAGTACACAAAGGATAGTTATTATTAATATGACGAAACTTTGACTGTCCATTGATGGTGGAATGATAGATAACTTATGGTAAAGCTACATCCTCAATAAAACAGGGAGTCATTAGAATGAAAAAGAGTTGTAGTAGTTGAGTGGGAGAAATCTCTATGAAGTATTATGGAAGTATTACTGAAACAATCAAGGTGCAGAGAAGTGTATATAAAATGAGCACATCTGGGTTAAACAATATCAATTGTTTGAATATGCTTGAATACCTGTGTATGTTTATGTGTGTGTATAAATGAGAAGACGAGGGTACATGCAAGTCTGTGTGGGCTTGTTTAAGCAAGGATAGGAGAGACTACTTACCACATTGTTAACCTGAATTACCTTGGATTCACTTGTGGGAAAGAACAGGGGGAGGAGAGTTAGAACATGCAGGAAGAGTGGACTTAAAAAGCATGGATGATAATGTTTCCATTTTAGTGGTGTTATGTATGGACAAATAAATCTGTCTTGAGCAGAGAAAGCCAGAATATTCCTTAGAAGTAAGGATGGCTTTGGACATCTTATCAAGAGGGACCAGTCCCTGGAAAAGGACATCATGCTTAGTAAAGCAGAGGTCCAGGGAAAAAGAGGAAGACCCTCAATGAGATTGATACAATGGCTGCAACAGTGTGCTCAAATATAGCAACGATTATTAGGATTGCAGTGACCGGCCGAGTTTTGTTCTGTGGTGCCTAGGGTCACTGTGAGTCAGAACTGACTTGATAGCTTCTAACAACAACATGTACAAGTCCAGATAAAGTGTACTGAATTGATATCATCTATTTAAATTATTCATGTAAGTTAAAGACCCAAAAATATAGTGTTAGTGCCATATCTAATGACTTACAGAGAATCAAGGTAGAATGTCAAGTGAAAGAAGGGGCAAGAGCAATGTGGATAGAGTGAGACCAAGTTTCCATAAAAGCAAACATCCCAGCAGATGTACTTGTGTACCTGTGACTGTGTATATGTGTCCCTGCAGAGAAGTGTAGGGAAGGACACATATGTGTCTATTAACATTGGATACCTTGTGGGAGTGGGAGCAAATTACATACGAGGGTGGGACCCTGACATAACTTTTTTGTCATACAAATCTGTAATCTCGAAAATGTAATAAAAAACAATTTCAGAACTTTGGAAGTTGATAAACATCATAGATACATGTATATTTTAATGTGTTTCGTTAGATATTTTAAATAGGTGAAAATTTTCTATAATGACAGACAAAAGATTTTAATCACTGGAAGGAGAGCACACCACAGACAGTAATAATCAGATCCAGTGCATTTCTTCTTGTTCTTGGAACCAGTGAGCTCTTCTGGTCTCTATAACTGGAAATGACCAAAAATAATTTTGGGAAGTCAGTAGAGTTACCCCTCAAACACGTTTGCAAGCACATGTCTACAGCTAAATGTAGAAGGCTGGACACCATGTGCGATTCACTAGGTAACTCATGAGGCTCCGGAAAATTCTCTTTCCTGGATGTGCTGGTACCACCTCCTCCCTGCCTTGACCCACTGTATAACCCGCCTTTGTGCATTCGAGGCCCTTTTCAGGTCTGAGCCTAGAGCATAGAGGACATCAACCGGGAAAGTAGCTTTTAAGAAGAAAGATGTTGATCAAAAGACTTCAGAAAGCAGTACCTCCCCAGCCAGCCTCTCCCCAGCCTGGGAATGCCAACCCCTCCCACCCTGATACCTCTGAGAATCTCTGATTTTTTGTTCTGGATCCTTAGGAGACTGCAGAATTTACCTGGTCTGAACACCTTGGCTCTTCTCTGCCTGTGGCCCTCTCCCTCACAGGAGCTGTCTCTGTCACTCTGAGGCATACACACAGGACAGACTGTGGATGGAGGTGCCCATCCTAGAGGTCCTGCCCTCCTTTCCTCTGCCCTCTGAGGTCTCATCGCCCAGAGAGATGGATACATCCCTGTCATGTCCAGGGCTTCCCCACACCTGGGATTTGATGTTGTGACTGAGACTTGGTCTTTTTTGTCCACTGTTGAGCCTGGGCCTGAATTTCCCTCTTCACATCCATACCTGTGTTCTCGCTCTTCTCCCCAGGTTAAGAACCCTCTCCTCTCTTTTGCTTCTTTCATCTCAGATGGCCTTTTTCTTCCAGTTCTTTGACCTCGGGACAGAACAGATTTGACCACGGAGGGGGGGGGGGGAATTAACGAGATTTATTGACGTGTCAAGAACTGGAATGTACAGCTTTATTTAAAGGAGAAGAAAAAGTTCCAAAGCTCTACCCCTTACCCGAGGACATACTCTACAAGAAATACCCTGTAAGCACTGGATCAACTCTTATCCAGAAATGGTTAACACCCAGGGGGATTTTTCTACACCACCTCCCACTTACATTCCCCTAATGAGGCAACAACAATGCATCCTAATCAGAACCCCAAATTCACCCTAGGAGACCAGAAGACATGGCTGGGGTGAATTCATTTTCCTTCACCGGGCCCTCCTCTCCTCCTGCCAAGCCTTACCTCTTTCTCTGCCTGTATGCTGCTGGGAAGGGACCCAGAGTCCTTGGTTTAGGGCTTTATGCCCACTGCTCACCTGCAGGCAGGTTTCCTGACACCCTGCCATCTCTCTGATTCTTTCTCCTCCAAAGAACTCACTGATACCCCCTTCACCATCACACCTCACCAGGGTCCCCCTTAGCCTCCCAAGTCCCACTGAAATCCCATTCCCCTTTCCCTACTTACTCTGTGCTCATCCTTAGGGGTCCCAAGACCTCACCATCAAGATGAGGCCTGTCCTGTCCTCTCCTGGGCCAGGGGAGCCTCTGAGGGGACCTGGTGTCTGTGTTCAGCTATCTGGGGCTTCTTCCTTAGGGCTGGAGGTCTTTGTGCCCTTAGGGTGGAAGGCTGGTGGTCACAGGGGAAGGAGGCTAAGATCTTCCAGGGGAGCTGGGTTAAACGAACCTGAATGGAGGTCTCTCATGAAGGGCCCTCGTTTCCAGCCCAAAGGCCCTGCTCCTCCTAGTCCCAGGGTGCTAGCAGGTCTTTAGGTCCTTCCCCCTCTGGCCTTGGTGCTGCACCTTCTGCGGCCTGGCCTGCCTCTGCAGCCTGTCCAGCTGGTGCCTCAGCCTCTTCAATTCTTCTCTCTGCTTCTCCAGCTGCTCCTCCAGGCGCCTGCAGACTGCTCTCATCTCCCTCACCTCCCTCTTCTTGGAGGCCATCAGGTAACGCCTGGCCAGCAGGTGGCAGCGTTGGGGCCTCCCCTGGACTGAGCCTGGCAGCGGCCTCTCCAGCAGCTCTTGAAAGAAGACCCGGCAGCTGAAGCTCTGGCTCACACCATGCGCCGCGTGCGCAACCAGGGCCTCCCGGGACTGGAACAGGCGGCCGCAGGCCACGCAGCGGAAGCCGCGCTCACGGGTCACCAGCCACTCCGGGGTGGCTGCGCGGGGGCTCTCCCCATGCTTCTCCCCTTGGTCGGTGGGGTCCGAAGTACAGGTCTGGGGCCCCTCCTGCCAGGGCTCCAGGGTGCTGACCAGGGACTCAGTGTTGGCCAGACTGGGGGCAGAGCCGATGGTGCTCTCCTCAGAGAGCTCAGCCTCAAAGACCTGGGGCATCTTGCCCACGGGGGCAAAGGAGGTTTTGGTCTGCCAAGCGACCGCCGCCCCCTTGACTGTGCGCATCTGGGTGAAATATGCGCACCTGACCCATTGTTTCTCTGAAGTAGCCCTGTAGCTGGAGGAGTGAGAGGTCTGCTCGGTAGAAGATGAAGGAAAAGGGCTCTCTGATGCTTTTGGAATCTTCCTGGGCCTGGAACTTGGGCTTTTTGCTTGGGATGTTGTTGATTCTTGGGCATTTTCCTCTTGGATAGAGACCTCTGAGAATAGTAGATTTAGTTGAGCTTTCAGGGTCCTTATCCTCACCTGTGACCCCAAAGCTTTGGTCATAGGGACCCCTGGAGGCCTCTCCATCACCATATCCTCCACCTCTGCAGACCCCATGGTTTCTTTCTTCTTCCCCAGAGACCCACCACCCTTTGGGGGCACTGCTGTGGAAGACAAAGTCTCCATTGTAAAGTGGCACTGTTTATGGTAGTTCATTTTTTAAGAAATTATTTTTCTTTAATTCCACATTTATTGAATTCCAATGAATTTGTTCCTTCGGAACTTAGAAATGACCTCATTCCCCTGAAACTTCATAATAAATGTGTGACGTCATTGAAAGAAGTTTTCTATGAGGGTGATTTTCTTAGTAAATTTGGGGTGTAAACGCTCAAAGGAGAGCAATGCTCACCTCTTTTCAACCTCTTTTACTGAAAGGCTGTTTTACGGAGAAGTTATACTTAAAGAGAAGAATGCGTATATTTAGTTAAGACTCTTACGTGTATACCTCTTTCTTGTACCCTTCTTAACCAAGCTACAGTAGGGGATTAAAGTTGCTTTTCTCGGAATAGAAGCCCTTGTCCTTATTAGAGGAACTCCTTCAGCGTGAGGCAGAAAGAGATATCCGTATCTGAGAACCTGATGCCAGAAACCTCAGACAGACAGCACACAACCACCTTAACTGGGTGTGTCTGGGTGGGTTGCCTATGTCAACCTAAAGGTCTGTGTATGTTTGTGAATATGTGGGAAAGACTGTAGACTTCAGGATCCAGAAAGAGATAGAGCTAGGTCATGTGTGTTGGATGGAGGGAAAGCTCCAAAGACAAGATCCAGAAACGGAACCTGCCAGCAGTGTGTTAGAGGGGTACAGAGACCAAGGAGGGAGCAGGAAGCAGGGCTCAGCTACCAAAGGGCAGAATGGGGCAGCAACAGAAAAGACAAAGGTGGTACACTAGTTGGAGAAAGGATGGAGAACTGGGAATGATAGCAGAAACTGAGGTTAGCTATAGTTGGAATTTGAAAATTCTTTCTTGCTAGGCTTTGAAAACATCATGCTGATTGAAGAAAGTTAGTCATAAAAGGACAACTACTGTATGATCTTACTTGTATGAAATAAGCAAATATATAGAAACCGAAGATTATTGGGGGTTGCCAGCTGTGACAGGGAGGCGGGAAGGGTCTGAAATCTTTCACTGTCTCATCTCATGCTGTCATTCTTAATCTCTTTATACTCTCAATACTTTTTCTTTTTAAATTTATAACATTTCTATTACTTAATCACCATATAACTTGAGTTTTAAATTCAAAAAAAGAGAAATGAGTAAGAGAAGGTGCCACTGTGCAATACTTTGTGTCAGCTAGGCATCAGGGAACCAGAGTGACAGAATGCACTTCTTCTTTGCGGAAAGCTTGAGGAGAGTCATGGCAGCTACAATGACCATGTCATATAGACACTCCAGTAAAAGGGCTGGTTAACTAGAACTTTGGAAATTGGGTGAGTGGGTAGAAAGGAATGCATTGCAGAGAAACTGAAGATATATATGTATGTACATATATGTGAATTAAAATAACTTTGTGTAGCTAGTAATTGGCAATGATAATTCATCATGGATTTCTGAGCAGAAGATCCAGGTAATGATACCTGACTTCAGGAAAGTTTGCTTTGGCATTATTGTGCACAGAACACCCAAGGAAGAAATACAGCCCCTCAACGGGAGCTGATGCACTGCTTCAGCAAATCTTAGGATATAAGTTTAGAAGAAAAGCATCATCTCCCGAAGGTCATAAAAGTTGTTTGTGAGTATATACTAGATTTTCTTTTATTTTTTTTTATTGTGCTTTAAGTGAAAAGTTACAATCCACGTCAGTTTCTCATACAAAAACTTATGTACACATTGTTATGTGACCCTAGTTGCTCTCACTGCAATGTGACAGCACACTCCTTCTCTCCACCTGTGTTCCCTGTGTCCATTGAACCAGCTCCTGTTCTCCTCTCCCTCCTCACCTTGACTCCAGATAGGAGCTGTCCATATAGTCTCATGTGTCTACTTAAGCTAAGAATCACACTCCTCACCAGTATCATTTTATGTCCTATAGTCTAATCTTTGTCTGAAGAGTTGGTTTCAAGAATGGTTTTAGTTTTGACAGACAGTGTGGGGGTCATGACCTCTGGGGTACCTCCATCTCAGTCAGACCGTTATGTCTGGTCTTTTTACTGGAATCTGAGGTCTGCATCCCACTTTCCTCCTGCTTCATCAGGGATTCTCTGCTATGTTCCCTTTCAGTGCAGTCATTGGTGGTAGCCAGGCACCATCTGGTTCTTCTGGTCTCAGGCTGATGGAGTCTCTGCTTTATGTAGCCCTTTCTGTCTCTTGGGCACCCCTTGGACACAGTCCCCTGGAGGGACAGTGGCAGGGCTGGCAGTAGCAGTCAGGATGCAGTTTCCTCCGGGGGAGACAGCAAGTCTCACAGTCTACTCACAACTCCGGAACCAGAGAAGAGCAGTGTTGTTGGCAAAAGCTAAGTACTTGCATTCGTTTTACTGTGCGCTCAGCCCCCAAGACAGCTTCAGTAGCTGTAGATCTCCCTGCACCTGAGATAGGTGTTGCTGTGCAGCCTGAGCCATTCTCCTGGCCTTGGAGAAGGAATAAATTAACAATTGGGGGAAAAGATAATCTGCCAGCTCCACTAAGCTGGGAAGCTCAGGACAGAAGAAGCTCCTTTCCAGGCACAAATGCTCCATGGACTTTGAATACCTTTCACCCCTGCATGGACCTGTGTAGGCCCATTTCGGTAGATTAGGCCCTTGTTACTGCAGTGGTGTATGTGCTGGGTATCCAACTTCAACTGTTTCACCTTCTGGTGGAGAGGTGTGTTTTTGATGTTTGACACTGCTCTGCCTATTAAACAGGGTCCTCACCTACCTACGTTGGGGGCCTGAGGACTGGTGGCTCCACCCACATCATCTAGACACCCACAACAGGGGTCCAAGGATAACAGGTGCCTCCCAGTCCTTACAAACAAAAGCGTAGGGTGCCTGTGGTCTGACTGCAGAACCCACCTACCTGTGCACTATAGAAACAGAGGTGCACTTTCCTCACAGATACTTGGGAGATGGTTCTCAGCAACCGTCTTTGTTCAGAGTGTGACCCCCTGCTGCAAGCAGATACCTGTGTCTACAACAATCACCCCTCCCCATATAAGACTATAGGACGTGAGGACCTACAATTGATGACCAACTACCTAGACACCTGAGCTGAATCTATACAAGAAAAGTGAATGGACTCCTAGGCTCATATACCTGGTAACAGGTCGAGCCATCTGGTGACAGGATGTTAAATCTTGAAAGTTGCAAATGATCAAGCAAGCTCACTCAAGCAGCCTATTTGGGCATATCAAAACAAAACAAAGCAAAAAGCTAGGATACAGTAGGCAAAAGTAAAAAAATAAAATAAAATAACTTATAGATGGCTCAGAGACAGCAGTCAATATCAAATCACATAAAGAAGCAGACCATGATCACTTCAACAATCTCTCAAAACAAAGAATCAAGGAATCTTCCAGATGAAGGTGTTTTCCTGGAATTACCAGATGTAGAATACAAAAGGTTAATATACAGAACTTTCAAGAGATCAGGGAGATCAGGCAAAATGCAGAACAAGCCAAAGAACACACAGATAAAGTAGCTGAAGAAACTAAAAAGTTTACTCAAGAACATAAAGAAAAATTTAATAGGCTGCAACAATCCATAGAAAGAAAGCAATCAGGAATTCAGGAGATTAACAATAAAATTACAGAATTAGACAACTCAGTAGACAGAGGAACAGTATTGACGAAATGGAAAGCAGAATTGGTGAGATTGAAGATAAATAACGTGGCACCAATATATTTGATGAAAAATCAGATAAAATTATTTTTAAAAAACATGAAGAAACCCTAAGAATCATGTGGGGCTCTATCAAGAGAAATAACCTATGAGTGATTGAAGTATCAGATTAGGGAGGGATAACAGAAAAGACAGAGAGAATTGTTGAAGATTTGTTGGCAGAAAACTTCCTTGATACCATGAAAGATGACTCATTGAACCCCACATAAGGTAGATCTCAAAAGAAAGTCACCCAGACATATTATAAAGAAACTTGCCAAAACCAAAGACAAAGAGAGAATTTTAAGAGTGGCTAGGAATAAATGAAAAGTCACCTACAAAGGAGACTCAATAAGAATAAGCTCAGACTACTCGAGAGAAACCATGCAGGGAAGAAGGCAATGGGATGACTTATATAAAGTGATGAAGGAAAAAAATTGCCAGCCAGCATCATATTATATCCAGCAAAACCGTCTCTCAAATATGAAGGTGAAATTAGGACATTTCCAGATAAACAGAAGATTAAGGAATTTGTTAAAAAAAAAAAAAAACCTACAAGAAGTACTAAAGAGGGTTTTCTGATAGAAAATCAACAATATCAGATATCAACCCAAGATTAGAATGCAGGACAGAGCAACCAGATATCAACCCAGGCAGGGAAATTACAAAAATAAATCAAGATAAAAAAATGCTCAGAACAGGGAAACAGTGATGTTATTATGTAAAGGATGACAATACTAAAATAATAAAGAGGGAGTGAAAAATGTAGTCATAGATCTTTCACACACAGAGATAGTCAAGGGGATAGAAAGATGTAAAAGTTAGGTTTAAACTTAGAAAAATAATGGCAAATATTAAGGTAACCAAAAAGGAGACTAACAATCCTACACATCGAAATAAAATACAAGAAAAACATAACAACTCGGGAAAAAAAAAAAATCAACAATGAATAAGAGGAAAAGACAATATACAAAGAATAACTACTCAGTACAAAAAATTAAGCAGAAAAAAGAAACTCGACAACATACAAAAAAAGATATCAAAATGATGGCAGAAAACTCATAACTACCATAATTACACTGAATGTAAATGGACTAAATGCACCAATAGAGACAGAGAGTGAAAGAATGGATTAAAAAACACGATCCATCTATATGCTGCCTACAAGAGACACTCCTTAAAGACACAAACAAACTAAAACCAAAGGATGGCAAAAATATATATCAAGCAAACAACAATCAAAAAAGAGCAAGAATGGCAATATCAATTTCTGACAAAATAGACTTTAAAGTTAAATTCACCAAAAAGGATAAGGAAGGACACTATATAATGATTAAACAGACAACATACCAGGAGGATATCACCATATTAAATATATACACACCCAATGACAGGGCTTCAAGATACATAAAACAAACTCTAACAGCATTGTAAAGTGAGATACACAGCTCCACAATAATATTAGCTGACTTCGACATACCACTTTGGTGAAGAACAGAACATTCAGAAAGAAGCTCAGTAAAGACATGGAAAATCTAAATGCCACAATCAACCAACTTGACTTCACATACATATACAGAACACTCCACCCAACAGCAGCCAAGTATACTTTCTTTTCCAATGCATATGGAACATTCTCTGGGAGAGACCACATATTAGGCCATGAAGCACACCTTAACAGAGTCCAATACATCAAAATATTGCAAAGCATCTTCTCTGACCAGGAAGCTATAAAAGTAGAAATCAAAAACAAAAAAAAAAAAGCAGGGAAATGAAATCAACCACTCAGAACCTGAGCATACCTTGCTTAAAAACGACTGGGTTATAGAAGAAATTAAGGATGGAATAAAGAAATTCACAGTATCCAATGAGAATGAAAACACTTCCTACCAGAACCTTTGAGACACAGGTAAAGCATGCTCAGAGGTCAATTTATAGCAATACATGCACACATTCAAAAAGGAGAAAGGGCCAAAATCAAAGAATTATCCCTACAACTTGAACAAATAAAAAGAGAGCAACAAAAGAAACCCTCAGTCATCAGAAGAAATTAAATAATAAAAAGTAGAGCAGAATTAAATGAAATAGAGAACAGAAAAAAAAGTTGAAAGAGTTAACAAGACCAAAAGCTGGTTCTTTGAAAAAATTAACAAAATTGCTAAAACATTGGCCAAACTGACAGAAGAAAAAAAGGAGAAGAAGCAAATTACCCAACATCACAACAGACCCAACTGAAATTAAAAGAATCATATCAGATTAGTATGAAAAATCATACTCTAACAGCTTTGAAAACCTAGAAGAAATGGATGAATTTCTAGAAACACATTGCCTACCTAAACTAACAGAAACAGAGGTAGAACAATTAAATAAACCCATAACAGAAGGAGAGGTTGAAAAAGGTAATTAAAAAAATTAAAAATCTCCCAACAACAACAACAACAAAGCCCTGGCCCTGACAGCTTCCCCGGTGAGTTCTACCAAACTTTCAGGGAAGAGTTAACAGTACTACTAGTAAAGGTATTTTAGAGCATTGAAAAAGATGGAATACTCCCAAACTCATTCTATGAAGCCAGCATATCCCTGATACCAAAACCAGGTAAAGACACCACACACACACACACAAAATTACAGACCTATATTCCTCATGAACTTAGATGCAAAAAACCTCCACAAAATTCTACCCAATAGAATTCAATAACATATCAAAAAAATAATTCACCATGACCACATGGGATTCATACTAGGTATGCAGGGATGGTTCAACATTAGAAGAACAATCGAAGTAATCCACCATATAGGTAAAACAAAGGACAAGAACCACATGATCTTATCAATTGATGCAGAAAAGGCATTTGACAAAGTCCAACACCCATTCATGATAAAAACTCTCAGAAAATAGGAATAGAAGGAAAATTCCTCAACACAATAAAGGGCATTTATATAAAGCCAACAGCCAACATCACCCTAAATGGAGAGACTCTGAAAGCACTCCCTTGAGATGGGGAACCAGACAAGGATGCCCTTTATCACGACTCTTATTCAACAGTGTGCTGGAGCTCCTAGCCAGAGCAATTGGGCCAGATAAAGAAATAAAGGGCATCCAGATTGGTAAAGAAGAAATAAAAGTATTTCTATTTGCAGATGACTTGATCTTATACAGAGAAAACCCAAAAGAATCCTCAAGAAAACTACTGAAACTAATAGAAGAGTTCAGCAGAATATCAGGATACAAGATAAACATACAAAAATCAGTTGGATTCCTCTACACCAACAAAAAGAACATCAAAGAGAGAAATCACCAAATCAATGCCATTTACAGTAGCCCCCAAGAAGATAAAATACTAGGAATAATATTGTAACCAGAGACATAAAAGACCTATACAAACAAAACTACAAGACACTACTAAAAGAAATCAAAAGAGACTTACGTAAGTGGACAAACATACCTTGATCATAGATAGGAACACTGAACATTGTAAAAATGTCTCTTCTACTGAAAGCGATCTATAGATATGCTGCAATTCCAATCCAAATTCCAAGGACATTTTTTAATGTGATGGAGAAACAAATCACCAACTTCATATGGAAGGGAAAGAGGCCCCAGATAAATGAAGCATTACTGAAAAAGAAGAACAAAGTGGGAAGCATCACACTACCTGATTTTAGAACTTATTATACCACCATAGTAGTCAAAACAGCCTGGTACCGGTACAGCAGCAGACACATAGACCAATGGAACAGAATTGAGAATCCAGACATAAATCCATTCACTTATTAGCTGATATTTGATAAAGGCTCAAAGTCAGTTAAACGGGGGAAAGACAGCCTCTTTAACAAATGGTGCTGGCATAACTGGATATCCCTCCACAAAAAAATGAAACAAGATCCATACCTCACACCATGCACAAAAACTAACTGAAATGGATCAAAGACCTAAATATGAAATCTAAAATGATAAAAATCATGGAAGAAAAAACAGGGACAACACTAGGAGCCCTAATACATAGCATAAACAGTACAAAAAACATTACTAACAATGTACAAGCACCCAAAGAAAAATGAGATAACTCCTAATAATCAAACACTTATGCTCATCCAAAGTCTTCCCCAGAAGAGTAAACTGATTACCGACAGACTGGGAAACAGTTTTTAGCTATAACATTTCCGATCAGCATCTGATCTCTAAAATCTACATGATAATGCAAAAACTCAACAACAAAAAGACAAATAACCCATTTTAAAAATGGGCAAAGGATAGGAACAGGCACTTCAACGAAGAAGACATTCAGGCAGGTAACAGATACAAGAGGAAATGCTCACAATCATTAGCCATTAAAAAAAAAATGCCATTAGAGAAATGTAAATCACAACTACAATGAGATACCATGTCACTCCAGCAAAAAAAGGCTGCCATTAATCCCAAATCACAAAATAATAAATGTTGGAGAGGTTGTAGAGAGCCTGGAACATTTATTCACCACTGGTGGGAATTTAAAATGGTACAGCCACTTTGGAAATCAATCTGGCACTCCCTTAAAAAGCTAGAAATAGAACTACCATAGGATATGGCAATCCCACTCCTTGGAATATATCTTAGAGAAATAAGAGCCTTTATACGAACAGATATATGCACAACGATGTTCACTGCAGCACTGTTTACAATAGCAAAAAGATGGAAGTAACCAAGGTGCCCATCAACAGATGAATGGATAAATAAATTGTGGTACATTCACACGATGGAATACTTCACATAGATCAAGAACAATGATGAATCCATGAAATATTTCATAGCTTGGAGGAATCTGGAGGGCATTAGGCTGAGTGAAATTAGTCAGTTGCAAAAGGACGAATATTGTATGAGACCACTATTGTAAGAACTTGAGAAATAGTTTAAACAGAGAAGAAAATATTCTTTGATGGGTACGAGGGTGGGGAGAAAGGGAGGGAGAAGGATATTCGCAAATTTAGATAGTAGACAAGAACTATTTTAGGTGAAGGGAAAGACAACATACAATAAAGGAGAGGTCAGCATAACTGGACTAAATCAAAAGCAGTTTCCTGAATAAACCAAATGCTCCGAAGGCCAGAGTAGCAGGGGCAGCATTTGGGGGACCATGTTTTCAGGGGACATCTAGGTCAATTGACATAATAAAATCTATTAAGAAAACATTCTGCATCCCACTTTGGTGAGTGGCGTCTGCAGTCTTAAAAACACTATCAAGCGGCCATCTAAGATGCATCCATTGGTCTCAACCTACCTGGAGCAAAGGAGAATGAAGAACACCAAAGATACAAGGTAATTATGAGTCCAGAAGACAGAAATGGCCCCGTAAATCCGAGACTACATCAGCCTGAGACCAGAAGAACTAGATGATGCCCGTCTACAACCGAAGACTGCCCCGACAGGGAACGAAACAGAGCATCCCTGATGGAGCACGAGAGCAGTGAGATTGCAGACCTCAAAGTCCCATAAAAAAATCAGACTTAATAATCTGACTGAGACTAGAGGAACCCTGGAGGTCACGGTCCCCAGACCTTCTGTTGGCCCAAGACTGGAACCATTCCCAAAGCCAACTCTTCAGACAGGGATTGGACTGGATTATAGGATAGAAAATGATAGTGGTGAGGAGTGACCTTCTTGTCTCAAGTGGACACATGAGACTATGTGGGCAGCTCCCGTTTGGATTGGAGATGAGAAGGCAGAGGGGGACAGAAAGTGGCTGAATGGACACGGGGAATACAGGGCTGAGAGAAGGAGTGTGCTGTCTCATTAGTGGGAGAGGAACTAGGAGTATATAGCAAGCCATATACAAATTTTTGTATGAGAGACTGACTTGATTTGTAAAGTTTCACTTAAAGCACACACACACAAAAGATGGAAAGAATACACAGAGTCACAGTACCAAAAGAAATGGTCGACTTTCAGTCGTTTCATGAGGTGGCATATGATGAAGAACTGGTAGTAGTGAAGCAAGAAGTCCAAGCTACACTGAAGGCACTGGTGAAAAACAAGGCTCCAGGAGCTGACAGAATACCCACTGAGTTGGTTCAACAAACAGATGCAGCACTGTACATGCTCACTCCACCATGCAAAGAAATTTGGAAGCTAGCTACCTGGCCAACAGGCTGCAAGAGATGCACGTTTGTGTCCATTCCAAAGAAAAGCGATCCAACAGATTGTGGAAGTTATCAAATGTAAATCATAGTATTAGTAAATATGGTAAACAAACAAACAAAGAAACTCTATCTACTCTACAGTGAATATGACATTCTATCCCCAGGAGATCTAGTGAGTTTATGATGTTTTTGTTAGGTGCTGTTGAGTCAGTTCCAACTCATAGCGACCCTGTGTACAACAGAACGGAACAGTGCCCAGCCCTGGGCCTTTCTCATTGCTATGTCTGAGCCCACTGTTGCAGCCACAGTGTCAATCTGTCTCATTGAGGCTCTTTGTCTTTTTCACTGACCCTCTACTTTACCAAGCACGATGTCTTTTTCCAGGGGCTGATTCCTCCTGATAATATGTCCAGAGTACGTGAGACCAAGTCTTGCCACCCACCTTTCTAAGGAGCATTCTGGCTGTACTTCTTCCAAGACAGGTGTGTTCATTCTTCTAGCAGTCCATGGCATATTCATTATTCTTCACCAACAACATAATTCAAGTTTCAGTTCTTTTGCCTTCCTTATTCATTGTCCAGCTTTAGCTGCACATGAGGCGACTGAAAATATGATGGCTTGGTTCAGGCACACCTTAGTCCTCAAAGGGACATCTTCGATTTTTAACACTTTAAAGAGGTCTTTTGTAGCAGATTTGCCCAATAAAATATGTCATTTGATTTCTTGACGGCTGCTTCCATGGGTATTGATTGTGGATCCAAGTAAAATGAAATCCTTGACGACTTCAGTATTTTATCTGTTTATCGTGATTTTTTTCTTGTTCCAGTTGTGAGGATTTTTGTTTACTTTATGTTGAAGTGTAATCCATACTGAAGGCTGAAGTCTTTGATCCTCATCTTCAAATCCTCTTCACTTTCAGTAAGCAAGTTTGTGTCATCTGCATGTCTAGGCTGTTAATGAGTCTTCCTCCAATCCTGGTGCCCCTTCTTCTTCATAGAGTCCAGCTTCTTGGACTGTATGGATTATATGTTTTTTTAAAGACACTGAGTTTTTGGTAATTTACTACGGTAGCCCTTGAAAATGAATACAGAGCCCTTCACCAAGGACAAGTCAAGTTAGCACCAAAAATGTTTTTTTTAAGGGTAGCCACGTAGCATGAGACATGGCAGTTTTTAAAAGTATGAAGTAAAACTTTCAGCTTTGACAAAGAAAGGGCTCCTCTAAGTCCAAGTTCTAAGTCCATTGCTGTTGGGTCAATTCTATCTCATAGCGACCCTAAAGGACAGAGTAGAATTGACCCATAGGGTTTCCAAGGAGTGGCTGGTAGATTCGAACTGCTTGGATAAGTATTGTGAAAAAATACAACCCTGACACACAACTTTTCTGAGCTTAGTATTAAAACAAAACAAAACAAAAAAAAGTTGGTATCGAGTGGATTCTCACTCATAGGGACCCTACAGGACAGAGTAGAGCCTCCCCACAGGGTTTCCAAGGAGGGACTGGTAGATTCAAACTGCAGACCTTTTGGTAGCAGCCAAATGCATAATCATCGCACCACCAGTGGCTTTCAAATCAGCTATAGGCTGATGATCTTCAAATTCTTAGAACCTGGAAAACCTCACAGTGGTATCCACAGCTGGGAACTGTTCTCCACACTTGGATGACCTCAGACATCCAAATCTAACTTGTCCGGAAAAAAATCTTTTGGTCATTTTCTCAAGTTTGTTCCTCCATGGTTTTCCACATGGTAGAGAATGGCTCTGGTGACCATGCGCTCATGGTAGCCTGAATTCTAGAAGTCACCTTTGATTCTCCATTCCCCTCATCCCATACATCTGATCCACCAGCAATTCTTGGCAGCTCAAGCTCCAAAGTTCACCTGAAGCCTGCCCACTGTTCCCACCTGCACTGCCACCATCACTGCTCACCCTGACCACTGCAGAAGCATCCTCACCAGTCCTCTGTATTTGCTGTCTTCAAGTTCTCCTGGGCTACAGTTAATTCCTGGGACACATTCTTTCTCAAGACCATTGAACAATAGAAGGAGAAGGGCATTTAGTTGTATGCTACCTCCTCCGCTTGAGCTGCATGCCCCTCAGAAATCACTTTTCACTGTCCACTCTATAATGTCTCTATTCCAATTTCCTGTCTTTGGCCGCACTGCTTTGATAGCGTGCATGCATATGTGCTTCAGGGGTCATGTAGACAGATGCCCTGGAGGAATTTTTCTTAGTACAATCATGGTCGTGTGCCATCAAGAGATTCTGACTCATATCAACCTTGTATGACAACTTAGAATTGCCTCACAAGGTTTCCTAGGTTGCAGTCTTTATGGCGCAGCCCTGGTGGCACCGTGGTTAAGAGCTCGGCTGCTAACCAAAGGGTGGACAGTTTGAATCCACCAGTTGGTTCTTTGCGGAAAGACATGGCAGTCTGCTTCTGTAAAGACTTATAGCCTCAGAAACCCTATGGGGCAGTTCTGCTCTGCCCTATAGGGTCACTATGAGTTGGAATTGATTCAACAGCAACTGGTTTGGATTTTGTTTGGTTAGAATCTTTACGGGAGCCCATCTCCAGATCTTTTCAACCCCTGAGCTGGTGGGTTCCAACGGCCCACCTTTCAGTTAGCCAAGCACTTAACCGTTGCACCTCCAATACTTAACTCTGCGCCGGAGAGGGCCCTCTCCTGACGTCTCCTGTCTCCTCACCCCGTACACCTAGGCCTTGTCCTTGCTTCTAGACCCCACCCTCCCCTCTGGAGACCCAACTCCCCCACGCCCGCCCCACACCCGGGCCGCTGGGCGGGGCCGGCAGCCATGTTCCTCGCCGTCCAGCCAGTTACTCCCGGAAGTGCTGGGACGGGTGGTGAGGGGCCCGGGCCGGATGGCGCGCCTTAGAGAGGATACTGTTCATGCTGCGTTCCCTGCCGTGTTCTCTGAAAGGTATGAAACTCCGACACCTGGCTGGAGGGACCGGCTCCCAGACTGAACAAGCCCGGCCCCTCGAAGGTGTGGAGGGAAGGCGCCAGGAGGGAGGGTCCCAGTGCCAGCATCCCGGGGGCTCCAGAGGTTGGAGAGTCCGGACGTTGGGTTAGCAGCTCGCATCGCCCCCTCAGGCGTACCCCGTCCCGAGTGATCCCCAGGGGCGGACGCGGCACGGGGGCGGGCGGACGCAGCCACTCTAGGGTCTGCGAGAGGGAGCCTCTGGCCCGGGAGACGCAGCTGGTCTGCAAAATTTGCAGCCCCGTGGATTTGCGGGGGGCGGGGGTGGGGGTCCAGCCGCGGGATCCAGCTGCGGAGTGCCCTCGGGCCTGGGGGCTTGAAGGGCTTGGGGAGAAAGGCCGTGTCCAGGGCTGCGCCCAGGTCCCTACTCTGCCCGGGGCGGGTTTGCGGGCCAAGCTGGGGGATGGGGGCCTGCCCACCCCGCCCCCCACCTGCTCCCTGTGCCAGGGGGGAAACCAAGGCCCAGAGTTCGCCCGGGGGGGGTGAGATTCCAGACTGAGGGCGGGGCACTCGCCCCCATTCCTCCTCCCACCCCCACCAGACTCCGTAGGGTGCCACGGACAGGGGAGAGAGGGATCCCCTGCCCAAGGCTCTGCTGCCCCTTACTGTTTTGGGCACTGTGCCTGGGAGGCTGAGGCACCCCGCGCCCGCGCCCGCGCCCGCGCCCGCGCCCGCGCCCGCGCCCGCGCCCGCGCCCGCGCCCGCGCCCGCGCCCGCGCCCGGCTGGTCTACTCTCGGGGCTGGGGCGTCGGCGCGGCCCCACCGGGAAAGGAAGGGGTCCTGGGAATCTGTGGAGCAGCGCGGGGATCCTACTCCTTGTGGATGCAGCAGCGATTCAGTGTCTGTTAACAGTGTGGATGCCGGGTCCCGCTCCCCCTCTGCGTGGCAGGGGTGGGGTAGCAGGAAGGGGTCCTGAGCAACCATGTTGTTTGTTAACTTAAACGTTTGTGCGGCGCTGTGTACCGGTCGCTGTGGACGCGGTCTCTGGTGCTGAGGGGATTTGAGGGTTCCTCACACTGGCGGGATTTGGAGCCTCTACCCTGGTGGCAGTAGGTTTAGTGGGTTACCCTGGTGGCGTAGTGGTTACGTGCTAAGGCTGCTAGCCAAAAGGTTGGCAGTTTGAATCCACCAGGCGCTCCCTGGAAACTGTGGGGCAGTTCTACTCTGTCCTATAGCGTCGCTATGAGTCAGAATTGACTCGATGGCAACGGGTGTGTTTTGTTTTTTTTTTTTAGGTTGGAGATTAGGTGTCTCTCAGGCTGACATTTGAAAGTCTGGAGCTGACGGTTTATGAGGGTTTCTAAGGGTTTTAAGCGCTCCGGCCATGGGCACCAACCCGATCTTCCAGCACCTGCGGACGGACCGCCCCCCCTCCCCCCCCGGGGGATTGGCTGCTCTGGGACCCGGAGCCCAGAGGGCGGTGAGAAGCTGACAAACGTGAGTGATGTCCTGCAGGCTCCAGTTGGCGGGGCAGCCCTGCTCACATGGTCTCAATACCGGCAATCCGGCAGTCGGCTTCGTGCCTGGGGGTGGTTTCCGAATGTTCCCTCGTGTCCCCCGACCCGTGCGGGGCGACAACTCTCCCCTGGGCGGGTACCTAGTAGAGGCCTGCAGGGCATCAGGGTATGGAGGGGCAGAGCTTGGGCGGGGAGGGCGCGGCCCTGCAGGTTCCTGTACATGACCACGGCAGGGGGGTGCGGGTCGTGAAGGCTGGACCTGGTAGAGGACCCACTAGGTCGCACAGAAGGAGTGGGTTAGGATAATCATAGCATTAACGGGAGTATTGAGAGAGCGCCCTGGGGCGTTGGGTCCCTCGGGAAGAAAAGCTTCTGCTGTCGCCACTGGAGCGGTACCCAGGTCGTCCGGGCTTAGGTCCAGGAGGTTCCCATGCTCAGAGGGCCTGGTGGGCAGAACAGAACCGGCGGTGCGCGCGCCCTCTCGCGGCCTTGCACCGAATCGCTGAAGTCCAGTGTCAGGCGATTCTAAGCCATGGTTTTGGAACTGAATAGTGAAGCAGAGCAAATGATGCAGTGCCTTGATGGGACCGGTGGAGACAACAAGAAGCAAAGCACAGCTCAAACTTCAAAATTCCACTGAGTGTTAGTAGGATTTGGAGGAAGAAAATAGACGGAGAGTCGAGAGGCCCAGAGATGCAGAAGGGTTAGAGGATTAGGGTTAGGGGTTAGGGTTTGGTGTTAGGGGTCCAGGTTTGGGGGTTAGAGGTTTGGGAGTTAGGTTTAGGGGTACAGGTTTTAGGTGGTTGGGGGTTGGGGTTAGGGCTGGGGTTACTAGGCTCGGGCACAAGTGGTTTAGGGTTAGGGTTAGAGTGAGGCTGAGATTGATTCCCCAGTCTTGTGTACCGTCTTTCCTTCGCCAGAGTTACCACCGATCTGTTGTTTGGTTGGAAACCCTGGTGGCGTAGTGGTTAAGAGCCACCGGTGCTAACCAAAGGTCTGCAGTTCGAATCCACCAAGCACTCCTTGGAAACTCTATGGGGGCAGTTCTAATCTGTCCTGTAGGGTCGCTATGAGCTGGAATCAACTCGACAGCAGTGGGTTTGGTTTTTTTGGTTATTGTTTAGTTGGCTTTTCTCTACCCGCTCTTCGTCTCCCTGGTGAACATCAAGGATTGTTTCTGTGCGTAAATGTTTTCATGAGTTTTTATGATAGTGGTCTCTTACTGTATATGACGTTTTGTGATTGACTTAGTGTGATGCGCCCCAGATTCATCCATGGTGTGAGATGTTTCGGAGATTCATCATTGGTCTTTATTGTCGTGTAGTGTTCCACTGTGTATGTACCGTAGTTTGTTTATCCATTCCTCTGTGGACGAGCACTTAGGTTGTTTCCATCTTTTTGCAACTGTGAATAATGTTGCAGTGAACACGGGTGTGCATGTGTCTATTCCTGTGACTGCTCATGGAAACCCTGGTGGCTAGTGGTTAAGTGCTATGGCTGCTAACAAAAAGGGTTAGGGTTTGGGCTTAGGGATGTTAAGGTTAGGGTTGTTAGAGTTAGGGTCGTTAGGGTTTGGGGTTAGAGTTTAGGGTTAGGGTTTTTTGGTTGGGGTTAGGTGTTAGGGTTAGGTTTAGGGTTTGAGGTTAGAGTTTGGAGTTAAGGTTAGGTGTTAGGGGTTGCAGTTTGGGGTTTAGGGTTTTGGGGTTTAGTCGTTAGGGTTTGGTTTAGGTTTTAGGGGTCAGGGTTTAGGTTTAGGGTTGGGGTTGGTGTTGGGTCTGTTTGGGATATGTGGTTTGGGGTTAGAGGGTGGGTGTTAGAGGGTTGGGGTCTAGAGGGTTGGGGGTTAGAGATTGAGGGAGTTAGAGGGTGAGGGGTTAGAGGGTGAGGGGGTTAGAAGTTGAGAAGATTATAGAGTGAGGGAGTGAGAAGGTGAGGGTGTGAGGGGGTGAAGGTTAGGATTTAGGGTTAGAGGGTTTAGGCTTAGGGTTCAGAAGCTTGGGGTTAGGGGGTTAGGGTTTTTGGGTTCAGAGGTTGGGGTTGGTGTTGTGGTTAGGGTTAGAGAGTTAGGGTTAGAGGGTTAGGCTTAGAGGATTAGGGTTAGGGCTAGGGCTTAGGGGTTCAGGTTTAGGGGTTTGGGATGGGTTTGGGGTAAGGTTTTAGGGTTTAGGATTAGAGGGTTAGGCTTAGGGCTTAGAGTTTAGGGTTTTAGGATTTAGAGTTTAGGGCTTAGGGCTTAGAGCCTAGGGTTTAGGGCTTAAGGTTTAAGGCTTAGAGTGAGCGTTAAGGCTGGGGGCTGGGGTTAGGGTTTAGGGTATTAGGGTTAGAGGGTTAGACGGTTTAGTGTTTAAGCTTAGGGTTTAGGGGTTAGGGGTTGGAGTTAAGGGTGTTAGTGTTTAGGGTTTTGGCGTTTAGGGTGTTAGGGTTAAATGTGTTAGGGCTAAGGGTGTTAGGGTTTTAAGTGTTATGGTTTAGGGTTTAGAGTTAAGTGATAGGGTTAGGCTTAGGCTCATTCTTAGGTTTAGGGCTAGGGATTTGAGGTTTAGGGTTTGGGGTTAGGTTTGGAGGTTGGGGTTAGGATTAGGGCTAGGGTTAGAGGGTTAGGGTTAGAGGTTAGAGTTAGAGGGTTAGGGTTTCGGATTAGGGTTTCATGTTAGCGTTAGAGGGTTAGGGTTCGAGGGTTAGGGTCATTAGGGTTAGGGTGGTTAGGGGTTAGGGTTAGGTGTTAGGGTTTAGGGTTTACGGTTAGGTTTAGGGTTTGGGGTTTGGGATTTGAGGTTTGGGTTTAGGGTTTGAGGCTTAGAGTATAGGGTTTAGTGTGTAGGGTTTTGATGTGTAGTGTTTTGGGGTGTAGGTGTTTAGGTTGTAGAGTTTAGGGAATAGGGGTTAGGGTTTGGGTTAGGGTTAGAGTTTAGGGCCTTGGGGGTTAGGACCTAAGGGCTTAGGGTCTTAGGGGCTTTGGGGCTCAGGGCTTAGGGGCTAGAGTTAGAGGGCTAAGGCCAGAGGGCCCGAAGGCCAGAGGGCCAGGGTTATGGTTTGATTCCTGGCTGGCAATTTTTTTCCTTCAATATTTTGTGTAAGTCATCCCTTTGCCTTCTTGCCTGCATGATTTCTGCTGAGTAGTCCAAGTTTTTTATTATTTACTCTCCTTTGTTGGTGACTTCCTTTATCCCTAGCCTCTCTTAAAATTCTCTTTATATTTGATTTTGGCAAGTTTGATTATTATGTGTCTCGGTCACTTTCTTTTGAGATCTACCGTATGTGGAATTCGATGAGCATCTTTCATGATATCAGGGAAGTTCTGCCAACAAATCTTCAACAGTTCCCTCTGTATTTTCTGTTAGCCCTCCCTGTTCTGGTACTGAAATCACTCATAGTTATTTCTCTTGATAAAGTCCCACATGATTCTTTGGATTTCTTCATTTAAAATTCTTTTATCTGCTTTCTCTTCAAATATATTAGTCCCAAGAGTTTGATCTTCCATCTCAGTAATTCTGCCTTCCAATTCCTCAATTGTGCTCTTATTACTTTCTATTGAGTTTTCTGACTCTGTAATTTTATTGTTAATCTTCTGAATCTCTGATTGCAGTCTCTCTATGGTTTCTTGCAGCTTATTAAATTTTTAACTATGTTCTTGAGTAACCTTTTTAATTTCTTCAGCTGCTTTATCTTTGTGTTCCTTGGCTTGATCTGCATTTTGCCTCATTGGAGAAATCCTTGGGCCCTTCACTGGCACGCCATGCAGCTCCACGACGTCCACTCCTGGCCCTGACATTTGGCCGGTGCCCCACTGAACATGTGCTCCGGAGCCATGTTTCTCCACCCATCACTATCATTCTGCCACCAGGGGATATGTGAGTGTGGGAGTCACCATTTCTCACTGGCAGCAGCATCACAAGTCACTAGACTTCCAGGTACCCGCAGACGTAGGCTGCCTTCTGCCTCAGGAAACGTCCCGAATCCTTTATACCAGACGCTGACACTGGGCCACTGGTGGACATTCATTTTCATCCACACAGAGGTCTGGGTGAGGGTCAGCAGGCCAGGTAGGTGAAGTCAAGGCCAGGTGGGCGGGACTAAGGTTTCTTTGCCATCACCATGGAGAGAGTCTCCCCACCGGAAGAGTGGGCAGAGCTTATGATGGGCCTGGTGACAAGACTTAGCCAATGGCAGAGATCCAGTCCACCAGGCAGATGACACAGGGTCCTCCATTGTGACCTAGGACACCTAGTGGCCAAAGGATTTGAGCACACCCTGGGAAAGGCTATGCAGGCACAAGGGAGCCCCTGGTGCGGACTGCTTCACGGCATTGGCAGAGCAAGCCAGGGTCCAATTTTCCCACTTTCCTCAGGATATCAGTATGCAAGACATCCCCACTCACCATCTCTTGCCTCTCTCTCTGTATGTGTTCATTCTCTGAAATCTCTTCTTTCTCCCCCCATGCACTTCACAGCTTGGAGTGCCTGATAGAATGCCTAGAGACGAAAGAGCAAAGGGAGAAGGCCTCTGGCTCTACTGGTTGCCCATGGGCAGAGAAGATCTGCTAGTCTATCTGGAAGGTCTAGAGAGTAGTCATTGATTGGGGAGCTACATCACGGGTGGACCCTGGCCAGGTGAAGCTTGCTGACACGGGGCAGCCTCTCCGGAGACTACTAATTCCGCTGATAACATTCTATGCAAATACCCGGGTGAGTGCCATGGGCAGAAAACATTGACACATACCTGCCAGAGGCCTATTCTGGGTCTGAAGAGTCCACCCTGGTCTCCAGCAACTCATCATCTCAGCACACACTTTGCCTGCACGCATGGAAATTGCCTCTCTCAACGAATGTCTTCACCTGCTAGGAAACACACGAAGTCACTCAGCCAAAGGAGAGCACAGGCAAAGTCAACTGAAGCCCGTATTGTCAAGATTTTGCTTCTGTTGGGGCACAGCCCCCGGTGGCACAGTGCATGCGCGTCACTTCTCCAAAGACAAGGCCGAAATCCGGGCATCCAGGGCCCCAGCAGTCCAGAGTCTGCGCATGGCGGCATATGGATCGCCTCTTTGCCACATACAGGAGGGAGGCCTGTGCCCTAGACTGGCTCCGCTAGAGCTCCACGACCTCAGCTATTTTCCCTGACCTTTGGCCCGTGCCCTCATGATTGTGTGATCTCTAGTTACACTTCACCTCCGACCACTCTGAGTCCGCCACCTGCGGATACCTGAGTATGGAAATTAACATCTATCACTCGCTGCAGTGTCACAGGTCGGTCACTAGGTGTCTAGGCTCAGACTGACCTTGGCTGTCTTCTGCCCAGGCAACTAGCCTAAGCCTTCAAAGGAAATGAGGACACGTGGTCACTGGCCGACATCCTTTAACCAACACTGAGTCCCTGGTCAGCATCCTGGAGTCCTGGCAAGAAGAGCCAGGCACCTCCAGGAGCATCTGGAGCAGGAGACAGGGGCTGAAGAAGCTACCACACCTACTGGTGCTGCTACACATGTGGGTGACCTGGCTGCAGAGATTGCAGGCATGGCCTCAAGGTCAAAGGAGAAAGCACCTGAAGACGTGCTAGGACTCTTAGACTGAGAGAAGCAGGATGTCTGGACTGCAAAATATGCACCCTTCAGGGAAGAAGTTCATTCAGGCTTCTTAAACCCACCTCACCTGGAAAATCCATCCTCTTTTAGCCTTGTGCCCCTTCCACGCCCCCTCTAGTACAAAGAGAGATGCAGCCCTACGGCACCAGGGTGGAAGAAGCCCCAGGATAGCTGTCCGAAGACATGAGGTCCACTCAAAAGCTTCCCCCGCCAAGGAGAGAAGAGGACAAGACTCACCTGCAGATGAGGTCTCAGGGCCCTGAGAATGAGCATAATGTTTGTAAGGAAAGAGAAATGGGATTTCAGTGGGACATGGAAGTCTGAGAAAGAGCCTCTGCAAAGATAGCTCTAAGGGAGGTGTGATTGTGAAGGTGGGCTGGTCACTGAGTTCTTTGTAGTACAAGGTACCAGACAGAAGCCAGACTCTGGGGGGAACCTGCCTGCCGGTGAGCAGCGGGCATAAAACCCTAAACCAATGAGAATCGAATCCCTTCCCAGCAGCTTCTGCACAGATCAGTGATGTTTGCTTGGTCTTTCTCTTTTCTGTGGTCTAACCTGATCTGTTCTGAGATCAGAGAGTTGGAATAGAAAAGCCTGACTGAGATGAAACGAGCAAAGAGAAGACAAGGCCTCCTAAATCTGGTGAAGACAGAACACAGATAACCAAAGGTGAGGATGGGAAGAAACAGATTGAGTTCCAAGTCCCATCCACAGTATCCCAGGGCCTGGGAATCCCTGGAAGTGCCAGAGGTGTGTACTCCCTGGGAGATGTGACCCCAAGTGTCAGAGGAATCCCTATGGAGCAAGGAAGGGAGGGCAGGGCCTCTAGGATGGGCACTTCCATACAGGCTGCCCATGTGAATTTCTCAGAGTGACCGTGACAGATCCTGAGAGGGACAGTTTGAGGCAAAGGAAAGTAAGTTTTCTGAAGAGGGGTGAATTCCACAGTCTCCTGATAATGAAACAGAAATCCCGTCCTGCTCAGAGGTACTGAGTAGGAGGGATTGTGAATTCCCATCCTGCACAGAGGTTGGCTGGGAAGTTCGACTGTCTAAAGACAATGTGGCCAAAGTCTTCTTTATCTTTCAAAGATATATCTTCAACTTCCTGCAAATTCAATCCTGAAAAAAAGCCTAGAATATACAAGTGTGGGTTTTTCAGGAGAGCAACAAGGGGAGAAGGTGATAGTGGCATATCAGAGAAGGAGAACAATAGTCTAAGGGTCCCTGTGTTACTTAACGAATCAAGTATTCTTCCTTACCTGTAGACATGCAAATTCAGTAGATGTTTTAGCAATAACTGCATTAATCCTCACAGAATTCTTTTTGGCCATTTCGAGGCATAGAGACCAGAAGAAGTCATTAGTTACAAGAGCAAGCAATAATTCGCTGGTCTGAATTTTGTTCAATTTCTGTGTTTGCCCTTCATAGATGGATAAAAGTCTCTGAATCTGGCATTGAAGACAGTGTTTTCTCTATTGTTATGGATTGAATAGTGTCCCCCAAAATGTGTGCCAACCTGGCCAGGCCATGATTCCCAGTATTGTGTGGTTGTCCTGCATTTTGTGATCTGATGTGATTACTTATGTGTTGTAAATTCTAACCTCTGTAATGTTAATGAGGCGGGATTAGAGGCAGTTAGGTTAATGAGGGAGGACACAATCTACAGGATAAGGGTGAGTCTTGAGTCAGTCTCTTTTGAGATACAAAGAGAAAAGTGAGCAGAAATGAGAGGGACCTCATACCACCAAGGAAGAAGTGCATGGAGTGGAGCATGTCCTTTTGACCCAGCGTCCACGCGCTGAGAATTTCCTAGGCCAGGGGAAGATGGATGACAAGGACTTTCCCCCAGAGCCACAAAGAGAGAAAGCTTTCTCCTAGAGCTGGTGCCCTGACTTCAAACTTCTTGCTTCTTAAACTGTGAGAGAATAAGTTTCTGTTTGTTAAAGGCATCCACTTGTGGAATCTCTGCTATAGCCACACTAGATAACGAAAAAACACATATATCAAATAGTCAAAAAAAAAAAAAGGTTTCAAATACACACACATACACCTATGATGTTATTAAACTTTAAAAAGTTTTACATTCTTATAACACATTTAACAAGAGATTTGTATACAGAAGTTATAATAAGAGCCATCCCCACATAAGTATATTGTACCTGCTCCCCCAAAGTGTCCAGTGTCCAAAGATACATATGTACCCTTTTACACACTTCTTTTTGCCGGGACACATGTAAGTACATTCATTTGTTTGTTTTTATGGAAATTAGGTCACACTCTACCCATGTTTTTCTCTGAATCACTCTTCACTTGACAATTTCTCATGGTTCCTCTAAATCAGCAGACATGGAAGAAGCACTCTTTTTGGTTCTTCCTATTTTTAACTCCCACCACTCTTCTGTCAGTTTGTTGTACTGTGGTGGCTTGCATGTTGCTGTGATGTTAGAAGCTATGCCACCGGTATTTCAAATACCACCATGTTCACCCATGGTAGACTGGTTTGAGTGGAGCTCTGGATTTAGACAGACTAGGAAAAAGGACCTAGTGACCTATTTCTAAAAACAACTGGCCAGTGAAATCTTACAAATAGTACTGGAACACTGTCTGATTGAATGACAGAGGATAACCCCTTAGGTTGGAAGGCACTCAAAATATGAGTGGGGAAGAGCTACCTTCTCAAAGTAGATCCCACTTTAATGACGTTTCCTGATGGGGCACAACTCATAATGAGAAGAAACTGATGCAAATATCCTTTAATAATCAGAACGTGAAATGAAGGAAGTATGAATCTAGGGAAATTGGAAGTCATCAAAAATGAAATGGAATGCATAAAGGTCAGTAATCCAAGGCATTAGTGAGCTGAAATAGCTTGGTTTTGGACATTTTAAACTAGACAATGATATGTTCTACTATGCCAGGATTGAGATACTGAAGAGAACGGCATCATATTCATCGATAAAAAGAACATTTCAAGATCTTTTCTGAAGTAGAACACTACGATCAATAGGATAATATTCACAGGCCTACCAGGAAGACCAGTTAATAAGACTATTATTCAAATTTACACACAAATTATGAATGTGAAAGATGAAGAGGTTGAAGGTTTTTACCAAGTTCCGCAGTTTGAAACTGATCAAACGTGATGCATTCATCAATCAAGATGTACTGATAATTACGTAATTAGAATGCGAAGTTGAAAACAAAGCAGACAAATCAGCAGTTGGAAAATAAGGTATTGATGATAGAAATGACAATGAAGCTTACATGATAGAATTTGGCAAGACCAATGACTTATTCATTGCACATACCTTTCGTCAGGAACATAAATGGTGATTATACTCGTGAACCATTCCAGGCAGAATAGATAGGAATCAAATTTGTGGAAGGTGATGATGGAGAAGGTCAATACCATGAGTCAGAATCAGGCCAGGGGCTGACTTCAGAACAGATGATCAGTTGCTCATATTCACGTTCAAGTAGAAGCTGAAGAAAATTAAAACAAGTCCATGAGTCAAAGTATGCCCTTGAGTATATCAAACCTGAATTTAGAGACCATCTCAAGAATAGATTTGATGCACTGCACACTAATGATCGAAGACCAGATTAGTTGTGGGATGATAGCAAGGACATCATATATGAAAAAAACAAAAAGTCATTAGAAAGACAGGAAAGAAAGCAAAGACCAAAGAGGATGTCACAAGAGACTCTGAATCTTGCTCTTGAATGTACAGTAGCTAAAGAGAATGGAAGGAAAAATAAAGTAAAAGAGCTCAACAGAATACCTGAAAGGGAAGCTGGAGAAGACAAAGTATGATAATAATAATGTGAACAGATCTGGAGTTAGAAAACCAAAAGGGAAGAAAACACCTGGCATTTCTCAAACTGAAAGAACTGAAGGAAATATTCAAGCCTCTAGGTGCAATACTGAAGGAAGGATTCTATGGGCAAAATATCGAACAACACAGGAAACATCAAAAGAAGACGGAAGGAATACACAGACTCAATACGCCAAAAAGAATTGGTCGACGTTCAACCATTTCAGGAGGTAGCATTGGATCAAGAGCTGATGGTACTGAAGGAAGAACTCCAACCTGCACTGAAGGCATTGGCAAAAAACACGGCTCCAGGAACTGATGGAGTACCAAATGAGATGTTTCAACACAGGGACGCAGTGCTGGAGGCGCTCACTTGACTATTCCAATATATTTGGAAGACAGCTACCTGACCAAATGACTGGAAAAGATCTATATGTGTACCCATTTCAAAGAGAGGTGGTCCAACGCAATGCGGAAATTATCGAGCAACGTCATTAACATCCCACGCAAGAAAAATTTTGCTGAATATAATTTAAAAACAGTTGCAGCAGTACACAGACAGGCAACTACCAAAAATTCAAGCTGGATTCAGAGGAAGACATGGAACGTGGGATATCATTTCTGATGTCTGATGGATCTTGGCTGAAAGTAGAGAATATCAGTAAGATGTTTACCTATTTTTGTTTCCTATACAAGCACACTCAACTGTGTGGCTCACGACAAATTATGGATAGCTTAGCAAAGAATGGGAATTCCAGAACACTTAACTGTATTCATGCGGAATATCTACATAGACCAAGAGGCAGTCATTTGAGTAGGGCAAGGGGATACCGTGTGGTTTAAAATCAGAAAGTTATGTGTCATGGTGGTATCCTTTCACCATACTTACTCAATCTGTATGCTGAGCAAACATTCTGAGAAGCTGGTCTCGAAGAACAAGAACATGGCATTAGTTTTGGAGAAAGATTCACTAACAACCTATGATATGCAGCTGATACGACCTTGCTTGCTGAAAGTAAAGAGGACTTGAAGCAGTTACTGATGAAGAGCAACCACTACAGCCTTCAGTATGGATTACACCTCAACATAAAGAAAACAAAAATTCTCACAACTGGACCAGTAAGCAACACCATGATAAACAGAGAAAATACTGAAGTCATCAAGCATTTCATTTAACTTGAATCCATAATCAATGCCCACAGAAGCAGCAGTCAAGAATTCAAACAATGTATTGCATTGGGCAAATCTGTTGCAAAAGACCTCCTTGAAGTGTTGAGAAAGAAAGATGTCACTTTGAGGACTAAGGTGTGCCTGAGCAAAGCCATGATATTTTCTATCACCTCACATGCTTGAGCAAGTTAGACAATGAATACGGAAAACCGAAGAACTGATTCATTTAAAATATGGTGTTGGCAAAGAATACTGAATATACCATGGACTGCCAGAAGAATAAACAAAACCATCTTGGAAGAAGTACACCAAGAATGCACCTTAGAAGCAAGGATGGCGAGACTTCGTCTCACGTGCCTTGGACATATTTTCAGGAGGGACCTGTCCCAGGAGAGGCTCATCATGCTTGGAAAAGCTGAGGGTCAGAAAAAAAGAGGAAGGCGCTCAACAACATGAACTGACACAATGGCTGCAAGAATGGGCTCAAACATAGCAATGATTGTGAGGATGGTTCAGGATCAGGCGGTGTTTCATTCTGTTTTACACAGGATCGATGGCATCTAACAGCCACAACTAACATATGTATGCATATATATATGTATGTGTGTATGTGTGTGTGTGTATATATATATACCCATTGCCATCGAGTCGGTTCCAACTCATAGTGACCCTACAGGACAAAGTAGAACTGCCCCACAGAGTTCCCAAGGAGCGCCTGGTGGATTCGAACTGCTAACCTTTTGGTTAGCAGCTATAGCTATTAACCATTATGCGACTAGGTTTTCCATATATATATATTCTCTTCACTAGTTTTGCATCTCTAGAGATCCCAGCTAAGACATTTGGTACCTACTGTGGTTCTAGAGGAACCAAATCTTAAGGATGAGTTTTCTGAATTGATTCTCAAGTCTGGCTAGTCTTAAAGGCACTGATGACTGTCTCCAGTAGTAAACAGGCTATTGCTAATCCATGGTGGGAGGTGACAATAGAAATACGCAAAATACTACTACCACTGGATCAAATATTTGTGAGAGACAAGGCTCTGCCTGATTACATATTTGATACTTTTCTATAATTTTGTCAGAATAAGAATAATAAGGAAGCTGCTTGGTTAGTCCTGCTTTTGCTAGTCACACTGGTGAATGAAAGAAATGGGCTCAAAGCTGAAGCACCACATACAAGATCTGAAAGCTGCCACTTGTGCCCAGAAAGAAAACCATATTTCTTATAGTAACAAGGCTAATGCTGCCAAAAATAAACTCAGATTCTTATCATAAGAGTGACTGAATTAAAGCGCCAGTTGAATATCCAGCCTCAAATGGTGTCTGAAGTTAGAGTGAGGGCACTGATTGGGAAGAAATGGGATCCTGAAACTTGGGATGAGGACATATGGGCAGACAGTCAGGAAGCGGGGGACAATGAACCTCCAATTTCTGTTGAATCGCTCTTCCTAACAGAACCAGACCTCTTACTCCCATCTGAAGAGATTCTCTAATTTTGCCTGCTAAGGCACCCTTCCCAGTAAAACAATTATCCCTTCCACCTCCATCTAATGAGATTACCCTCAGCTGTGCCTGAAGTGTCTTGTTTGAGTTATCTCCTGGGGTGGTATCTGGGGCATTGCCTGGGGCATCACCTTAGGCAGATGTCTTATAAGACACGGCTGAACATCCCACTGCCACTGCCCATTTTTGCTTCTAGACCTATACCTAGACTTCAGTCCCAACAAGCCCCAAAAGGTGAACTATGAAGTGTGACCCAGGAGAAGGTATGCTAAACTCCAAAAGAACTGCTTGATTTTTCTAATACATACATACATACAGAAACCTGGTGAACATGTGTGGGAATGGCTATTATGGGTGTGGGATAATGGTGCAAGCAACATAAAGGTGGATTAGTCTGAGTTTATTGATATAGACCCAGGAAGCATAGATTCTTCATTCAGTGTTTCAGCTTGAGAGGTTAGAAAAGGACGTCATAGTTTATTTGGTTGGTTTACTGAAGCATGGATTAAGTGGTGGCCTACAATAAATCAAGTGGAAATGGCAGATCTGCCATTGTATACTGTAGGAGAAGGTAACCAAAGGCTGAGGGAAACTGGCAGGTTAGAATGGATTTATTAGGCTGGACCCACAGACCCACACACGGAGTGCCCAGAGGGCTTTCTTTGTACCATAGCGGTGAGGTACAAATTTGTGCAGCAAGCCCCAGCATTATTGAAGACTTCTGTGGTTGCTATTTTATGTAAGTAAGAGTCCACAGTGAGAACTGCCCTAACTGAATTAAGACACCTAACTACAATGCAGTTGACTGGACCCCGTGGTGGTAGCAGCCAAGTGGTGGCACTCAATCAACAAAGACAAGGTGGGTGTGGTTACCATAACAGACAGTAGAGTCAAAGCAGTAATCAGAATAGTCTGCTCACATGGATTTATGGCAATGGCTACTTAGTCATAGTGGCCCTGGGAGTGAAAGAGCTGGGAAATGTACATCTCCTGGTACCTAGTGTCTTAGATATCTAGTGCTCCTGTAACAGAAATACCACAAACGGATGACTTTAACAAAGAAAATTATTCCCTCACAGTCTAGGAGGCTATAAGTCCAAATTCAGGGTGCCAATTCCAGGGGAAGACTTTCTCTCTGTCACTCCTAGGGGAAGGTCTTTGTCACCAATCTTCCCCTGGACAAGAAGGTTCTCAGCACAGGGATCCTAGGTCCAAAGGATGCACTGCTCCTGACACTTCTTTCTTGGTGGTACTGAGGTCCCCCTGTCTCTCTGCTCTTTTCTCTTTTATATCTCAAAAGAGACTGACTTAAAACACAACTTAATCTTGTAGATTGAGCCCTGCCTCCTTAACATAACTGCTTCAAATCTTCGCTCATTAACATCCTAGAGGTAGGATTTACAATACATTGGAAAATCACACCAGCTGACAAAATGGTGGATAATCGCACAATACTGGGAAGCATGGCCTAGTCAAGCTGATATATACATTTTGGGAAGACAGAGTTTAATCCGTAACACCTAGTATGCAGCTATCCACCTGTTAATGCCTTTTTCTCCACACCTGTTTGGAAGTATCACCAGAAACAGTGTGCCTTCTCTCTGACCTAAGTATATAAGGACCAAATAATATAGAGGAATCTCTGTTACATTTTCTCCATCTTACCAATATTTGGCCTCATAGGCAGACCCAGTCACTTAATTGCACGGCAGAATGAAGAGATTAAAGCCCCAACATTCTTGCCAGTGGACAAGGAAGGTAGCTGCTCAGACATCAGAGAGCCTCAGAGAGACAGAGACCAGGTGGCTCAAGAGAGGGATACCATAAAGTTGTTTTTCATACCCCCCTCCACTCCCATAGTTGCATATGCTTTGCTCTGACTCCAAGAAGTAGATCAATCCTTTGAGAACTGCATTATGGGTTAGAACACCAACAAGGTCCCAGACTGAGTGACACTCCCATAGATTACAACCAAATATCATCGCAAAGTCTTCAAAATCTGAACTGACATCTGAGCCACAGCATCCAGAAGTTGGGAAAGAACCTGCAGCCTGAACATAACTGGGTCAAGTGATTGCTAAAACAAACAACATCAACATTTTCTGTAAGATTGAAGTAAGACATAGTCTTGGAATCATAGACAAAAACTTTAAAAAGCTACTTTAACCACGCTCAAAGAAGTAACGGGCACACCTTAGAAAAATAGAAAAATACATAGAAACCATTCACGAATGAAAATTTTAGACAGGAAAAATAGAGATAAAAAATTCACTTGATCAGCGGAATGCTGTTGACAGACAAAAGGATCAATGAGATGAAAATAGTTCAATTGAAAATATCCAATCTGAAAACAGAGGACAAATATTGAAAAAAAAAATGAACAGAGCCTCAAAAAAATCCAAAAATATCTAACATTTATTTACTGGAATTCCATAAGGTGTAGAGAAAATATGTGGTGTAGAAAAAAGTATCTAAAGAAATACTGGCTCAACACTTTCCCAATTTGTTGAAAGACATAAACTTACAGATTCAACAAGCTATGCAAACTCCAACAAGTTAAACTCACATAATTTTACGCCCAAATGCCTCACTGTCATTTGTGGAATAACAAGGACCAAGAAAATATCTTCAAAGAAGCTAGAGAGAAAACAACTCATCTCACACAGGAGAAACAATTGGAATGACTCTGTATTCATCATCAGAAGCCATGGAGGCCAAAAGGCTGTGAAAACAACATTTTTTCAACACTGAAAGAAAAGAAACATTAACCCAGTGTTCTATAGGCTGTTATTTCCTTCATGAGTAAAGGAAAAATACTGACATTCTCAGGTGAAGGACGCTTAAGAGAATTCATCGCCACCAGACTTGTTCTAAATGAAACACTAAGGAAGTTCTTCAGGTGGCAGGCTTGGAATTTCAGGAATTATGGAAAGCAACAAAGTGGAAAGTACCTTCTGAAGTTTGCCGTTCAGCCAAAGATTAGACAGGTCTATAAAACAAACAATAACACACGTGAAGAAAGTGTTTCTTAGTTCAATCGTGTGTATGAGACCAAAAGTGCAAAACCTGCCCAAAAGCACAGAAAAGAGGGCAGGATGGAACAGGAATCATGGCGGATGGAAACGGGGAACTGGAGCATAGAAGAGAATACTGACACATCATGAATATTGCCACCAATGTCACAAAACAATTGTGTATAAATGGCTGAACAAGAAAGTAATTTGCTCTGTAAAGTTTCAAATAAAGCACAATAAAAAATTTTTAAAAAGTGGTAGGTATCTGGGTAAACATATTATGCCAACCCTGCTGTCACTGCACAACATGGCGCAGGACTCCCCTCTTTGGAAAGACTTTCTAGCCTATTGGAAACACTTTGGAATATACTCTTGGTGGCAAATTAGTATTAGAGAATGGGATTATTTTGAAAATATGAGATGTCTGTACTCATGCCTGGTGAATAAACTGGATAATAAAATTTTCAGAGCGAAATGAGATGTTCTAACAGAAAAATAGGCCTGAATTCCCACGTGGGCCATGAGCCTACTCTGAAGGCCTTTCCCAGAGAGGCATTTCAGGCACTTCTAGAGCAGCAGGAGCACTGGGGAATGCATGTATCAACCTCCCCCAGGGCCTTCTCTGAGGAGTAAGTACCTGCTTTAGTACTAAGCTTAGGGGTTCATAAATAGTCATTCTGCATAAGGTCTTCAGGTTCAAGTCTGTAATCCAGCTGGGATTCTGTGTGTGCTGCATCTCTGCATCAAAAGAACATACTTCTAGAAGCAGAATGCCAGGAGAGAGGCGGTTGGGCAGTTGGGGGTGGGGGGTGCTGCGCAGACAGGGGTGCCCAAGGGAGGCACAATATAGTCATTCTGCAGCAGGTCTAGTCATTCTGCATAAGAATTAGAATGCTTCTGTCAATGCATAATAGTTTACATACAGGACATAAACAAAGTGACTGAAGGACAAAGTTGAATAGTAAACCAAGCCACTCCCTGTCAATCCTTACCTGAGAGGGTCTTCATCAGGACTTCTGGGGATGGAGAACTACACAGTAAACGCTGATTTATTTTACCTCTTCCTTCCTCAAGAAACAGGAACTGGTGTTAAGATGTCAGGTGTCAAGCCCCAAACTCCTCTTCTGGTCTGTATTTAAGCTGTATAATAAAACTGGGATCAGGCAATCAGCCGTGAGCAGACAGACCCAGAGTATTCCCAGTGCCCCACATCTTTGAGCTCCAGTGAGATCCTGTTCTTAGTCACTAGATTAGCAGAGGAGCTGAAAGACTGAAATTCCGTGTTTTAAGGCAACTTGGGCTTCAAACAGTCACTTATTGCTAAAGTCATATTTCTCTGTGTTAATTTATGATCCTTAACTCAAATCCGGAGTTTGGAGCTCATTTTGATAACTCCTCATTAGTCTGCATAGACTAGATTCTGCTCACAGTCAGTGATGACAATGGAGGAAACAAAGTCCCTAGCCCAGAGGAGGGACTGCTCCCCATATTTGGGGAAATGCCCCTGGGAAGCATCGGCGAGGTGCACTTTGGCCTCTGTGGCTTTGCCTTCTGCTCCTGGAATTGCACCCTGGGGGCCTCCATATGCAGACCCAGAGTCCGTGGGTGACCACAGCTCCCCCGTTCTGGGTCATCGTCCGGACACACGTTGCGATATGCTTCCTGCCCTCCTTTCCAGCATAAGCGCTGCGATCACAAGTGGCAGAACCAGTTCTCAGGTCCAGACCCTAGACCTTGCCCTCCTCGGCCTTAGGCTTCCCCTAGTCCTGGTGGAACCTGCAAGCCTGGCGGATGCGAGGTTAGCACCCGGCTGGGTGGGCTTGGGCCTGTCTCAAAAGGCTCATGGCGCACGCAGGTTCCTCCTCCTTGGAGCCTGTGGGCTTGCGGTGGGCAGCCCGGCATCTCCTGCCTCCCTCGGGCGCCCTCTCTGGGCAGCAGCTCCCCTCCCCCTACCCCACCAACCACCCAACAGTCGCACTGCCTGCTTTCTGCTTCTAGAAGCGCGTTCTTTTGATGCACACATGCAGCACACACAGAAGCTCAGTTGGATTACAGACTTGAACCTGAAACGCACAACTTTAAAACTACTAGACTGGGGGGGGTGGGTATTGGCAGTGAAAAAAGGAAAAAAAAAATAAGAAAGAGAACAATTACAAAAAAAGTATTAGAAGACTGTATCCTCACATTATGGACTCAAGAAGGTTGCGGATAAACAACTGCATAGATAGCATACTGTTGTCTCTTTGCAAATAAGTCTTAAATGAGGGAATTTGGTACCGGGAAGAGTTGCAGAGCCTGACTTTGGGGAAATCTGGGATTGATGAATTGCCTTGCATGAGGCTACAAGCCCTGATAATCAATATTTGAAGATGAGATTCGAGCAACCTAGAACATGCATCAGAATTTTTTCTAAGTAAATTAGCACCAGAAGATGCCTTTAACCACTAAATAAAATGGGTCAGTAGTTCAAGATCTCCCTACAAAGAAAATGGCAGACCTAGATCGTTTCCAGTCAGGTTCCAGCAAACATGCAAGAAACAGTCATTTTAATCTTGTACATAGTCAACAGAGATTAGAAAACCATGAGATACTCCCCTAACTTGATCCTTAAGCCTAGTTTAAAAATGATAACAAATTTTAGAGAAGGATGGTAGAAGAAGAGTTAGAGGACAAGCACACTCAGTAACTGAAATGCAAAACCCTACGTAAGATGCCAGCAAAGGAAATCCAGCAAAGTATAAACCACGTAACATGCCATGATCAAGGCGGTTTATTGTAGGCATACAAATTTGAGTGAACGTTAAAGATTTAGTAATTTCACTCACCACATGCATAGGTGAAAGAAGCGAAGACATATGCTCACCTCAAGAGATGGGGGCAAAGCAGGTTGATAAAATCCAATCACACGGAGAGATAAGGACTAGGAGCAAATATAGAACAGAAAAGGAGTTCCCGAACGTGGAAAACTACAACTAGCATGATAGTTCATGGTGACGTGTGGGACATTCTCTTTAAAATTAATAAACAATAAAATAAGGGTGCTTCTATCATTACTTTTATTAAACATTGAACACCGGAAGTGTAAGCTAGTACAAAAAGAGAAAAAGTATAAATGCTATTCATAGATTATAGGACTGTCTCCATTGAAAACTGTAGAAAATAATGGAATTAATAGTAATCATAAATAAAAAATAAATTGAAATTTCAATGCATCAGCATCAAGCTGACTCTGTCATAGCTCTTAGGTGAAAGCAAAGGACACTGATAGGGAAAGAGCAGGTTTGGGTGGTCTAGACCAAGGAGGGAAGAAAATTATTCTGCACTGGGCTGAACTTATAAGAACGGGTATGTGTGTTAGCTACCTAGTCCCTCCATAACAAAAAATAACACAACTGGGTGGCTTTAAAGAACAGAAATTTATTTTCTCACAGTTTAGCAGGTAGTCGTTCGAATTCAGGGCATGGCTGTAGTGGGAGGTCCTTCCTTGTCTACCTCAGCTTCTAGTAGATGCCAGCAATCATTTGTGTTCCTGGCCTTCTAGAAGCATCTGTCTTCTTTGTCTGTCTTCCTTTTCACCTGTTTGTGTCTGTGTGTATTCTGCTCCTTTTATAACTAAGAAGAGTTAGGCTTAGGACCCACCCTACATTGGTATGACCTCATTCACATAATAAAAGCAGGCCCCCTCTTTCCTAACAAGGTCAGATTTACAGGTACAGGGGTTAGGATTTCCACATACATTTTGGAGGGACACAATTCAATCCCTAACAGTCGACTTACCAGATATTCTGGATTGAGAGTACTCGCATGAACAGCTGAGAGTGGTTCCAATTCTTTGCTACATTTGTTGGCTGAAACTTGTCTCAATGGTCACCCAAAGGAATGCTGGAGCAATTTATTGTGTAGGACCTGGCCAACCATTCCTAATCACATCCATTGTGTGGAAAAACACACAATCCCATCACCAAAGCCTTGAGAAATTCATGGATAAGAAAAGAATGGTGGTTGGAACCAAGAATTGTTTCATAGCCTAGATAACATGGTGTAGGTGTTAGATATTCACATGGAGATGTCAGGTAATAAAACTTCACCCCACACGGAGATGTCAAGGATAATACCAACAGCTAATGTTCATTGAGTACCTACACTGGTGCCAGGCACTCCTGTGCTTTTCCTTTCATGTTTGCTTTCATGATGGCCATATGAGGAATGTATCATTATAATGCATAAAGAGGTCAATACAGAGAGTTAGGCTGACATTTGAATATATGAGTCTGGACCCAGGAGGAGTTTGAATGGATGGAGGTATAAACCTCACGTCCTTAGCTACAAATAGACAGCAGTGAACTCACTGAGGCATCCTAGAGGGAGGGTGTCAACAGAGAGAGGAGCAGGCACCAAGCCCAAGGGTACTCGGGTATCTAGAAGCCTGCCAGGTGAACAGCAGCCAACAAGCCTCTCTGAAGTCCAGTGTGGTTCCTGGAGGGTTGTCTGTCCTTGCTCTCAGCTGCATTTCCCCAGTGCTCCTCCCACCTGCACTGGGTTGTCCCCTTCATGACGACAGGGACAGTGTGTACCTTTCACCACTGTATCTGCATAACATAGACTATTTCTGGCCCATGGAATATACTGACTGAAAGAAAAATAAACAAACGATAAGTACGTAAAATCCTTCGTAGTTGATACCTTGGGATACATTAAGGGGCTTCATGAGTAAGAGGGAGAAAAACTGATCAGGGCTGCTTCTGAGACCATCTCTTAGGCGTAAAGAGTGTTAAACAATAATTAAACAAAGAGATTTAATGACAGAGATGTATGTTAAAAAGATGTAAGTATACGTTGAAGATTACTAGAAACATGCACATTTATTATTGCAACTATAGTCAAATCGTTAAAAAACATATACTACATGCACACAGAATATTATAAAGTAATTTAATGCCCTCATTAAAAAAAAAAATTTATCATGAGAAAAGACTAATGATGAATGAAAATATCAGGATATAATATCCGTGTTAATATACATAAATGTGTGCGCTAATACACACATGAAACCAGTTGCCACTGAGTCAGTTCTGATTCATGATGACACCACTGTACCAGAGTAGAACTGTACTCCATAGGGGTTCCAATGGCTGAGTTTTCGGAAGTAGGCTGCCAGACCTCTCTTTCACAGCAATTCTGGGTGGACCTGAACTCCAACTTTCTGTCAGCAGCTCAAGATATTAACCATTTGCATCAACCAGAGACTCTAATACGCATACATGCCAATGTAAGTAAGATAACAGACATATCGGAACGTTAATAATTTATTCTATGCATTACGTATGTTTTCTTGTTATTTATTGCATACTTTCCCATTGCTTCCAAGTTTTTGAGGAATAGAATGTACTTCTGGAAAAATTCATGAGAGATTTTTAAGTAATGAAATAATTAACAGAAACAGAATGAGTAAATCTGTGGCAAGGCAGCCCATGAACCCAAGATTACAGTAACACTGGTATGAAAAGGAGAATTGTGGAGTCCTGAAGCTCAGTGGTCCCATGCATGCATCAGGAAAGAGGGAAGAGCAAATAAACAAGGAGAAAATACAGTGAGCCAGAGGAGTGGGAGCCCTCTGTTGTGGGCACAGTTTTCTCATGAAACTTTAGATGGACACAATGGGTGGGATTATCCACTTCCATCACACAAACATTTTTATTACCCTTGATTTTAACGGAACTATGTTATAAAAACAAATGATAAAATAAAGTATAATAAAAGAATAAATCTCATAGTGGACTACTATCATTTTCCCCAGCCACTGAGGAGGGCAGGAGACACACACAGGAAAGAAGATGGAGCAGTGTGAAGAATCATGCCTAGGGAAGTAGGCAGCCGTGCAGGACCAACTGGAAGAAATGGCACATTTTTTCTGAGACCTACTCCAGCTCATAACAAATTATGGATAACATGGGGAAGAATGAGATTTCCAGGACACTTAATTGTTCTCATGAGAAACCTGTACATAGAAAAAGAGGCAGTCATCTAAACAGAACAAGGAATACTGCATGGTTTAAAGTCAAGACAGGTGTGCATCTCCATTGTATCCTTTCACCATACCTATTTGACCTGTATGATGAGCAAATAATCCGAGAAGCTGGGCTGTCTGAAGAAGAATAAGGCGTCAGGATTGGAGGAAGACTCATTAATAACCTGAGATATGCAGATGATACAATCTCGCTTGTTGAAAGTGAAGAGGCCGTAAAGCATTTACTGAAGAAAATCAAAGACTACAGACCAACAGCCTAACAACAGGACCAATAAGCAACATCATGACAACGGAGAAAATGTTGACATCACTAAGGGCTTCATTTTACTTGGATCCACAATAAACACCCACGGAAGCAGCAGTCAAGAAATCAAACGACACATTGCATTGGGCAAATCTGCTGCCAGAGACCTCTTTAAAGTGTTCAAATGCACAGATGTCACCTTGAAAACTAATGTGCGCCTGACTCAAGCCATGGTGTTTTCAGTCACCTCATACGCACACGAAAGGTGGGCAATGAATAAGGAAGACTAAAGAAAAATTGAAGGCACTGAATTACGGTATTTGCAAAGAATATTGAATATACCACGGACTGCCAAAAGAATGAACAAATCTGTCTTGAAAGAAGTACAGCCAGAATATTCCTTAGAAGCAAGAATGGCGAGGCTTCATCTCACATATTTTGGACATGTTGTCAGGAGAGATCAGTCCCTGGAGAAGAAAGTCATACTTGGTAACAAGTGGCCACAACAACCAGCTCAAACATAACAACGACTGTGAAGGCGACAATAGGTAGTTTAACATACATTTTGACCCATACGAATTAAAATTTAAACAATTATTTCATGCCTTTTTGTAGCGGTTTCAGAATATACAATTAAAATAAATGTAAACAATTAACAGAAAAAATCTCTGAAAATAAAATTTAATTTTTTTAAGTCACTGCTCCATAGCCCAAATCTAAATGGCTTGATATAAAGCACTGGTATTTGTGATTCACAAAAAGCAGGTGCCAATTCCTGAACTGAAGTGACAGGAGAAACTCCCCATGCTGTTAGAGCCCTGAGTATGGGCCCTAATCCAATAATCTGTCCTCATTAATTCCTTTTCATTTCATCTCTGTGAAAGAGGGGAGGGAGAAGGTGAGAGAGGGTTACATGTGCCTATTCTGTTCTTTAGCATCTAGTTCACTGCCAGGAACAACTATTCATAAGAGGCTACAAAACATTAAAGTACAAATAAGGAGGAAAACCTCCTAGTATATATATGTATTAGGTGGCACAAAGAGTTAAGTGCTCAGCTACTAACTGAAAGGTTGGCAGTTTAAATCCACTCAGTTGCCTTGGAAGAAAGGCCTGGCAATCTACCTCCAAATGGTTACAGCTATTGAAAACCGTATGGAGGGCAGTCCTACTCTGAAAACTCACGGGGTCGTCATGAGTGAAAATCTCCTCAACGGCAACTGGACTGGTAATCTATATATGGCATAAATGTTGGGAAAATTAGTTTCTGAACATATACACGGCATACAGAATACACTGCACATTAGTATTATGTGCCAAAACCCACTGTCATCAAGTCGATTCTAACTCATAGTGACCCCAAAGGACAGAGTAAAACTGCCACATAGGGTTTCCAAGGCTGTAAGTCTTCACTGAAGCAGACTGCCACATCTGTCTCCTGCAGAGAGGCTGGTGGGTTCGAACCACTGACCTTTCAGTTAGCAGCCAAGTTCTTTAGCCACACAGCCACTAGGGCTCACTGCTGTCATGTACAGTGATTACATAAGCAAATTCTGAAACAAACTGCCTGGGTTTAAATCCTAACTCAATCTATCAGCTGGTTGATCTGGGAACGTTACTTTACCTCTCACTGCCTCAGTTTCCCATTTCTAAAATGAGTCTTATTCAAAAGGTTGTTACGCAGGTTAAATAAAACACACAAGGCACTTAGAAAAAGGCCTTACACACAGAATGAACACAATAAATGTTAGCTTTCATAATTATCAAGGGAATACAAACAGCTTAGTTGAAGAAACTTCCATTGAGAAATAGTTGCGTTCCAAAATTCATGTGTAAAGTCATTTACATCAACTGTTAAAGTTGTATGTTTAGATTCAAGTGATTACTGAGGTATGATCTTGAACAGAGTTCAGGGGACTATACAGGCTGACTCTGCATGCCCTTCTCCTGCACATCCATTCCATCTCCCTTGGAGCCCAGACATCATGTTATCAATTAAACCCCTCCCACACTGGTGGTGTAGTGTTTAAGAGCTATGGCTGCTAACCAAAAGGTCATCAGTTCAAATCCACCAGGCGCTCCTTGGAAAGTCTATGGCACAGTTCTGCTCTGCCCTATTGGGACGCTATGAGTTGGAATAGACTCAGTGGCAATGGGTTTTTAATGGGTATGAGTTAACTGTTCAGTGCTTAAAGACATACCCAAAGCAACCACGAACACAAAAGTATAGTAAAAAGTTCTTATTTCAGAATAGCAAAACCTTTTTCTAACACAGTGGTGAATTAGGGTGGACTGTGTATCAAGAGGAGGCCTGGTGGCATAGTGGTTAAGAGCTCAGCTGCTAACCAAAAGGTCAGCAGTTCGAATGCACCAACTAGTCCTTGGAAACTCTATGAGGTAGTTCTACTCTATGCTATAGGGTCTCTATGAGTTAATATCAACTAGGGTCTGTACGGGTTGGAATCAACTTGATGGTGACAAGTTTGATTTGGTTTGGATTAAATTATGACCCTAAAAAACGTGTGTTTCAACTTAGTTAGGCCATGATTCCCACTATTGCCTAGTTGTCCTTCATTTTGTGATTGTAATTTTACTTTAAGAGGATTAGGGTGGGATTGTAACACCACCCTCACTCAGGTCACCTTTCCCTGAGGTGTGGCCTGCACCACCTTTTATCTCGCAAGAGGTAAAAGGAAAGGGAAGCAAGCGGAGAGTTGGGGTCCTCAGACTATCAAGAAAGCAGCACCAGGAGCAGAGCATGTCCTCTGGACCCAGGGTCCCTGCACCTGAGAAGCTCCTTGACCATGGGAAGGATAAGGACAAGGACCTTCTTCCAGAGCCGAAAGAGAGAGAAAACTTTCCCTTAGAGCTGATGCCTTGGACTATTAGCCTACTTTAATGCGAGGTATTAAATTTCTCTTGGTTAAAGCCATCCACTCATGGTATTTCTGTTACGGCAGCACTAGATGATGAAGACAGTGGGTAAAGGTGGAAGGGGTGGATGAAGGACAAAAAAAGAAAAATGGACAACAAGAGAAATATAAGAATTCAGAGAACTGTGAAAATTTAATTCCTGAATATACTTTCTTTCTCCTCCCTGTAACTGTAAGGACTTTTCTCATATACAGCATATATAAGTAAATCCTTGCAATATTTAAAACACTTAGATTTTTGTAAAACTCATTCTCTGAAAACTCATGGTGGCCCCATTAATTTGTGGCTTAAAAACAACTCAGAACTAAAAAGAAGCATAAATAAATAAATAAAGGCACTGCTGTCATTTGCGGGTGATGTTCTTTTCCTGCTATCCACAACCCACACACTTGGGAGTTAATTTTCCAGGGTCAGTGTTCACAGACCATCCTCTTTCTCTCACCCCCACCCCACCACCCTTAATTATTTAGAAAAGGCAGGGCCAGTCAGTGCTCCAAACATCAAGATTTCTCTCTAAAATGCCAACTCGCACTTGGGGAGCAGGCTACATTCTCAGCTATCAGCAATTCCACTAGCCCCTGCAGACAAGGAACATGTCTCCACTGAACTGCTCGTTGTAATTAAAAAAAAAAAAAAAGTAAAAAACTGTTTCTTAAAACCAGAAAAAAAAAAAAACAGGCATTTCCCTATTACCCACCCACCCCACTCTCCCACACCGAGTGCTCCCCTCACCACACACACACTCAAATATTTCCTACCAAGGGTGTGTCCCAAGCACGGGGTCTGGCTCCGCTCTTCTTTTACACCCCTTGGAGGCCTCTGGAGAAACCATACCTTTGGTTGGCAATTCCCTGAACCCTGCCTATTCAAGCTGGCACTTATTCAAAAAGGCAGGTGAGTCTTCAAGTCAGGTTTTTAAAAGGAGTTTAAGAGGAGCCAGGTGATATGCTTACTCACCCTCAAGTTTCTCAAAGGTAATAATTTCTTGAGATGTTTACAATGTCTCAACTATGGGTTAATTAAATCCCTTAGGATGGTGGGCATAGGAAAATCCTGCATCTCAATGCCCCCCACTTTGAAAAAAAAGAGGGGGAATCTCCAAAATTACAAATTTGAATTTCTACATACTTGATTGAACTAAGGAGTAAGTTCCTCATGTGTGTTATTCTTGGTTTGAGCTTGGTGGTGCAGTGGTTAAGAGCTCAGCTGCTAACCAAAAGGTCTGCTGTTTGAATCCAACAGCTGCTCCTTAGAAATCCTATGGGGTAGTTCTACTCCGTCCTATAGGGTTGCTAAGAGTCAGAATTCACTGGATGGCAATTGGTTTGTTTGTTTTTCAATCTTTGGCTGAAAGGTAGACTTTGTTATCAATTTATTAAATCAACTGGTAATTTGCTGGATATTTCTCATACAGGAACTTATGATGTCTTCAAATCCAGCCAATCAGGTTTAGGAAGAGAGAAACTTCTCTACCTTAGCCTCCCTGCCACTCCCACACCTTTTTCATTGATTTCCATGCCCTGTTTAAGTAACATCACTCATCACTTCTCACTGTCTAGGTTATCTGACCCAATTCATGGCAGTCAATTCCACCTGAGCCCTAGGATACCCTCATTTACATACTCTGCCCTGTTCCTTCACCAATGGCTGACCTCACATCTCCCCTTGAATGTCTACTAGGCATCTGAAACTTAATGTGGTTCAAATAAAATTCTTCGTCCAAGTGTCTTATCTACCTCCCAGTCTTCCTTATCTCAGCAAATGTTCTCACTATCCTCTGGATTGTTCAGGACAAAAACCTAGAAATCATCCTTGATTTCTCTCCTTTATTCAAATCTTGCATCCAATCCATTGACACATATTCTGGACTCTTGGCGCTACCTTAAAATAAATCCTGACTCTATCCACTTCTCACTACCTCCACCTTACAGCCACCATCATCTCTTGGTGAAAACTGGACTCCGTGCCACCGATCTTCCCTCTTACAGTCTACATAACAGCATCACCTCAGTGGCTTCTCATGGCAATTAGGAAAAATTCCCAAATCCTTCCCATGGTCTTTCATGATGCGGGGCTTGCCCACCATACTAACCTCATTTCCTAACAGTCTTCCCTCGGTTCACTCCACACTAGCCATGACTTATTTCCTGAGCTTCCTCAAAACATGCCAGAACACTTGGTTATTAAAGGGCCTCAGAAACAACTCTTTCCTTTATTGGCAATATCCTCCCTCCAGAACTTCATACAGCTATTCTCTCCTTTGATATAGGTCAGTTATCTCCTCAAATATCCTGATCCCATAAGCCTTTACTAACTATTAATCTAAAACAGCTCACCCCACTCATTCCCTCACATGCAACTCTGTCTTATTTTCAAAATATTTAGCTCTCCTTGACATTTTTTGTTAATTATTACCTGTAAATGTATTTTTTGTGGTTGAGAATATATGCAGCAAAACATACACCAACTCAACAGTTTCTACCTGTACAATTTAACGACATCGGTTACATTCAAGTTGTGCAACCATTCTTACCCTCCTTTTCTGAGTAGTTCCTCTGTCATTAGCATAAACCCACTGCTCCTTAAGGTTCCTATCTAATCTTTTCAGTAGCTGTTGGCAATCTGATGCCATATAGACAGTTCTTAAAAGAGCATATGCTCAAGGTAGACCATTTTTATTAGTTAAGTAGCTAATGTTCTGGAGCCCTCGTGGCACAGTGGTTAAGTGATACGGTAGCCAAGCAAAAGAAGAGCAGTTTGAATCCACCACCTGCACCTTGGAAACCCTATGCGGCAGTGCTATTCTGTCCTACAGGGTCTCTGAGTCGGAATCAACTCAATGGCAACAGTATGGTGTTTTCTTTTTTATACTTCAGTTTTAAGATGATTCAAGGGAAGGCTTTTGGTGTAATGTTTAAAGATTATCTCACGGCAATAGTTTCAGGAGTTCATTCACCCTCAATGGCTCCAAAAAGTCTAGGGTTCATGAGAATCTGAAATTCTGTTCTGCATTTTCCCCCTTTTGATCAGGGCTTTGCTATGGACTCTTTGATCAAAATGTTCAGCGACAGTAGCCGGGAACCTTCTGGTTCTTCTGGTCTCATGGCATGCTAGATGTTCTTTTAAAAAACATGAGTGGATGCTGGAGGTTATCAAATACTTATTTTATTACACCTATTAGTATAACCACATTTATTTTTCCTGTACATATGGCAAATTATACTGATTCATTTTTGAATGTTAAACTAACCTTGAATTCTTGGGATAGACCCAACTTGGTCATAATATATTCTTCTTTAGAGTATTGCTGGATTTGTTTTGCCTATTTATTTTTATATTTTGCATCTATGTTCATCAGTGACATTGGCCTGTAATTTTCCCATCTTGTGCTGCTCTTGTCAGGTTGTGGTATCAATATTCATTCTACAAGCTTTATAAAATGAGTTTGGGTATATATTTCATTTTATATTGAAGAATTTGTGAAGTATTTCTTGAATATTTGGCAGAATTTGCAGGAAAAGCCATCTGACATGAAGTTTTCTTTCTGAGAATAGTTTGAGCTCCAATTCAATTCTATTAACAACTGTGGAATTACTTTTGCTTCCTGTTTCTTCTTGAATCGTTGTTATTAACTTACATGGTATGATACGTTTGCCTACTTTACCTAAATTTGCAAATTTATTAGCTAATATGGTTCATAACATTCTCACATTATCTTTAAGTTCTGCAAGATCTGCAGTCATTTTCTTTCTAATTCCTGATATTCGTTATTTATACCTTCATTCTTTTTCACTTGATCAATCTTGCCTAAAGTTTGTCAATTTTACTAGCATTTTCTAAGAATTAACTTTAGTCTTCGTTGATCGTCTGTTGCATGTATCCAATCATTAATAGAAACAAAAATTCCTATGAATGTTTGTTTCTGTTTTTTTCCCAACATTTTGAATGGATGTTTAACTCACTTATTTTTCAAAATTTGTTCTTTCCAATTATATTTTTAAGGCTATAAGTTTCCTATATTATATTGTCTGTACTGCACCAATTTTTATATGTACTATGTTCATAATTGTTCACTTCAAAATATATTCTAATTTTCATTATGATGTCTTTTTTAATGCCTAGTATTTTAAAATATCCAAGCACATGGAGATTTTGTATTTTCTTTTTCTAAGATGGTTTTTTTTTTTTAATTATGCTGTACTTACACAGTATCCTCTATATTATTGCAGACTCTTGAAATTTGTTGAGACTTGCTTTATAACACAGTATACAGTTAATTTTTATAAACACTATGTATGTGCATGAGATGAATGTATATTCTTTAGTGGTTAGATAATGCACACACATACACATATATCAATTTGGTATTTTTATACATGTTAAATCTTCTGTATCCTTGACAATTTATGGACTTCTATGTTTCTGAGGGGTGTGTTAAAAATCTATTATGATGCATGATGTCAAAAGGAGCCCCAGTAGTGCAGTGGTTAAGCACTCAGCTGTTAAACCTTTTGATTTGATCCACCAACTATTCCACAGGAGAAAGATATGACAGTTTCCTTCCATAAATATTACAGCCTTAGAAACCCTTTGGAGAAGTTCTACTCCATCCTATAGTCACTATGAGTCAGAATTGACTCAACAGCACATAAGAAAAAATGTATGATGTGATGGAAACTGAGCAGTACGAAGGTATAAGAATTGAACCTACATCCAGGGTCAAAGGATGAAGGACAGAGAAAACAGCAGAGACATCCAAAAGCTTGGAAAAAAGGGGGCTGAGAGGACAATGGTTGGTGGTTTAAGGGCTTTGAAGGGCTACCACATATACTGAAGAATCTGAAGTGCAATATTCTTGCCTAAGGATGAAGACATGCTCATAAAGATCCTGACAAAGCTTTAGGCTTGCACCTCTGGCTGATCTTTGGGCTCCACGGGGGCAGGAAGTGAAGGCTAAGGCAGAGTTTTAGGTGCTCTTGCTTAGCACTGAAAGAACACCCCAGTTCAGAGCCAATCTGCAAAGACTGGGATAATGTTACTTTTTCTTTTTGGCTACAAGCATTTAAAGAAATCACTGTCAGGTCATGAACTGACTGCTGTCATAACAGAACAGAACTTCAGTGTCCACACATGAGAAGACATACAATCTTTGCAGAACTAGTTTGGAAACATCACTAAGCAAATGGATGACTGGCCCTCAACAATTAAAAAAAAAAAAAGCAAACCCTAATGACTGGAGGGACTCTGATTTCCAGAGTTACATTATAATATTTAAGATATCCAGTTTTCAACACACTATTTTAAGTCATAAAAGGAAAAAGAAAAGGATGGTTCATTTGTTAAGAAGAAAGAAAGAAGAGAATGAACACAAAGCATCCCTAAGGAAACACAGATATTGGGATTACTAGACAAAGATTTTAAACCAATTGTCTTAAATTTCCTCAAAGAGCTAAAGAAACCATAGACAAAAAAAAAAAAAAAAAAGAAACCAAGAGAAGAATGTATGAACAAGTAGAAAATATTAATAAAGAAATATTATACAAAAGAACCAAATAGAAATTATAGAGCTGAAAAGTAGAATAGCTGAAATAAAATTTTCATTAGAGGAGCTCAACAGCAGATTTGAGCAAGAAAGCAGGAAAATGTAAACTTGAAAAAGCACAACTGAAATTGTTCTAACTGAGGAGCGTAAAGGAAAAAGAATGAAGAAAATGAACAGAGCCTAAGGGACCTGCGGGACAACATCAAGCATACCAATATACTCATTAAGGAGTCCCAGAAAGGAAAGAAAGATGAAAGGACAGAAAGAATATTTGAAAACGTAATGACTGGAAGTCTCCCAAATGTCATCTAGATATCCAAGAAGCTCAATAAACTCAAAGGACAATAAATACATAGATATCCACAGAGAGACATAATCAAAATGTCAAAAGACGAAGACAGAAACTTGAAAGTAGCAAGAGATAAGTGACCCCTAATGTACAAGAAGAGAGTCTCAACAAGTTTAACTGTTGATTTTTCATCAGACACCATTGAGATGAGAAAATAGTGGGATGATGTATTTAAGATACTGGAAAAAAAATACAGAAACAAAACTATGAACCAAGATGTCAGTATCTAGCAAAACTATCTTTCAAAAATGAAGGGGAAATTAAGACATGCCCAGATACACAAAACCTGAGGGAGTGTGTTAGCAGCAGAACTGCCTTATGAGAAATGCTACAGGGAATCATTCTGGCTGGCATGGAAGGACACTAGACAGTAACTGGAAGCCATAAAAAGAAACAAAGACTCCGTAAAGGTAACTACTTAGATAAAACAAAGTCAGTAATATTTTTATATCACGCCTCTTTTTTTCATATGTGATTTAAAGCACGAATGCATAAAAATACTTACACATCTCTCTTAATGGACACACAATGTATAAAGATGCAATTTTTGTACCAGCAACGTAAGTAGGGGAGGTAACTGAGCTGAATAAAAGCAGAATTTTGTATACTGTTGAGGCTAAATTTGTATTAATTAAAAGAAGATTGTTATAAATATAAGATATTAATTGTAATCCTCATGCTCACCACTAAGAAGTTAAAAAATATAAGGAAAGGAAACAAGGAGAGGATCAAAATTGTACACTTGAAAAAAAATCAGTCAAACACAAAAGTGGACAGTAGTGAAGAAAATGAGAAACAAAATACGTATATGACCTACTATTACAAAGTAGAAGATATAAGTCCTTCCTTATCATGAATTGCTTTAAATATAAATAGATTAAATTCACAATTGGGATCATTAAAGTTGTGTGTTAACTTTGTTGGACCATGATTCTCAGTGCTTTGGCAGTTATGATGTAGTTTAGCAGTCGTAAAACGATGCAATCACTTCCATGATGAGATGTGATATAACGTGATTACCTCCATGATGGGATCTGCTGTGAGTAGCCAATCAGATGTAAGGGAGTTTCCTCAGGGGTGTGGACTGCATCCAATATAGGTGGACTTTCTGGCAAGGCTCTTGAGCTTTTGCTCACTCTGAATCCTGCAGCTGGCTCCTCTTCATCTGATCTCAAGTTTTTGGGACTTGAACTCTCAGCTTACCTTCCAATTTTGGGATTCATCAGCCTCCGCAGTCTGTGAGCCACGGGCTGCCAGCTTACCTGCCGATCTTGAGATTTGTCAGCCTTTGCAGCCTGTGAGCCACAGACCTGTTGTATGACCTGCAGATCTTCAGTTCTGCAGTCCCTGCATCTATGTGAGTCAGGAGAAGCCACCAGGCTGACCCATGGACTTGAGACTTACCAGCCTCTACAGCCTCGGGAGCCATTTCCTTGATATAAATCTATTTATATATAAATACATACATATATATACATCACTGGTTTTGCTTCTCTAGAGAACCCAGCCTAAGATACCAATTAAAAGACAAACACTGGCAGAATGAATAAAAAAATCATTCAATTGCTATCAAGCTGATCTGACTCATGGTGACCCCTCGCCCCATGTGTGTCAGAGTAGTAGTGACACACAAGTGTGTCAGTTCAACGGCTAATTTTTCAAAAGTAGATCGCCAAGCCTTTCTTCCGAAGTGCCTCTGGGTGGACTCAAACCTTCAACATTTTGGTTAGCAGCTGAATGCATTAACCGTTTGCACCTCCCAAGGACTCTATGTTTATTTCTGTATTACTTGTCTTTATACTATATACATACACACACACATAGACATCCATGAGTGGTTCATACAGATGCTTTGGACTTCGACTAGCAGGGCTCTATTAATTATTGATAGAAAAGTACTGATACCAATTACAAATGCGTATTTGTCCATTTCCCCTTTCAGATTCATTAGTTTTTGTATTTTGGAGCCCTGTTGTTAAATATGTACACATTTAGGATGGTTGTATCTTTTTGGAGAAGTGAACCTTTATTATGTTATGTCCCTACCTATTCCCAATAATACTCCTTTTTCTGAAGTATAATTTGTCTGATATTAATATAGTACTGCAGTAGAACTGGATAATTTTCAACCATTTCAAGAGGTAGCATAAGATCAAGAACTGATGGTATAAAAGGAAGAAATCGAAGCTGCATTGAAGGCATTGGTGAAAAAACTATCCTCTCTCCACCATCTTCACTAACTCTGACACCAACTGTCCCTCACACAGCACTCCCTACTTCTCTGCTGGGTTCAATAATTCATTGCAACGGCCACACAGAGCTCACAGTCCATATTCATGATTATGGGGTTTATTAGGGAAGTAACAGTTATAACTCGGGCTCAAAGACACTCAGGATACAGTTCTTCTATCAGGACAGCCTCTTCCCTCCTGTGCTCATAGGTGTGCCTCTGCCTGGCCTTGGGCCTCTCTCCAAAGGCACTCAGCTTTCCTTCTCCCTGGGCCAGCATCTCCTATAGCCGGGTCCCTGTTGCTTGGTCTCTCCTGCCATGGCATCTTACCGTCTTCAGGGTTACAGCTTCCTCTCTCTATCTCAGTCTCCTGCTTCTAGGAGCTTCTCAGTGCAGGGATCTCAGGTCCATAATATATGCTCAGCTCCTGGCTGTTCTTCCTTGATGGGAGTTGAATCCTCCTCTTTGCTCTGGAACTGGTTCTCTTTGAAGGGAAAACTAAACAATCCCCTTGGTGAGCCACAATTACCCTATCACACAGTCCTGCCCAAGCACCAGGGTGGATGTTATAAGACCATGGCTAGGAAGGCCACACAAAGTAAACAATCACATCACAGTACCTTGGACTCATTTTTCGAGTGAAGTATCAAAAATCCCATCGGAACGGATTGGTAAAGAACATAATCAATGGCAAGAACATTTTCATAATTATGTTTTCTGTATTTGGAAGAAATCTATAGCACTATTCTTATTTTGCCAATTCACAGGGATCACAGAGATTAGTGGTAGATATTGCAGTACCAGAAAACTCTCTGGTGAAACAGTCTGTGAGCAGTCTTACAAACGTGGATATTCCACCACAGTCAAAAGAATGACGTTACATTAATCATCAAAGAGAACATTTCAAGATCTAGCCTGGAGTACAATGTTGCCACTGATAGGCTAAAATCCATACACTTACAAGGAAGACCAGTTTATATGACTCTTCAAATTTATGCACCAACCACCAATGCCAAAGACAAAGAAATTGAAGATTTTAAACAACTTCTGCAGCCTGAAATTGATCAAACATGCAATCAAGATGCATTGATAATTACTGGTCATTAGAATGTTAAAGTTGGAAACAAAGAAGGAAAAGTAGTTGAAAAATACAGCATTGCTGATAGAAATGATGCCAGAAATCTCATGACAGAAGTTTGCAAGACCAGTGACTCATCCACTGCAAATATTTTTTTTCAACAACATAAACGGCAGCTATACACGTGGACTTTACCAGATGGAATACACGGGAATCAAACTGACTACACCTGTGGAAAGAGAAGATGGGAAAACTCATATCATCAGTCAGAACAAGGCCAGGGATCGATTGTGAAACAGACTGTCAATTGCTCATATGGGAGTTCAAGTTGAAACGGAAGAAAAGTAGAATAAGTCAAAAAGGGCCAAAGTATGACCTTGAGTATATCTCACCTGTATTTAGAGACCACCTCAAGAATACATTTTATGTGGTAAACACTAATGACTGAAGACCAGGTGAGTTGTGGAATGACATCAAGGATATCACACATGAAGAAAGCAAGAGGTCCTTTAAAAGACAGGAAAGAAAGAAAAGACCATAATGGATGTCGGAAGAGACTCTGAACGTTGCTCTTGAATGTCGGGTAGCTAAAGGGAAATGAAGAAATGACGAAGTAATAGAGCTGAACAGAAGATTTCAAAGGGTGGCTTGAGAAGAAAAAGTATTATAATGACATGTGTTAAGATCTGGAGATGGATAACCAAAACGGAAGAACACACTCAGCATTTCTCAAGCTGAAAGAACTGAAGAAAAAATTCAACCCTTGAGTTGCAATACTGAAGGATTCTACGGGTATAATATTAAATGACGCAGGAAGCATCAAAAGAAGATGAAAGTAATACCCACAGTCACTATGCCAAAAAGAATTGGTCGACCTTCAACCATTTCAGGAAGTAGCATATGATCAGAAACCGATGATACTGAAGGAAGAAGTCCATGCTGCACTGAAGGAATTGGTGAGAAAAAAAAGCCTCCGAGAATTGACGGAATACCAACTGAGATGTTTCACCAAATGGATGCAGCACTGGAATCACTCACTTGTCTAATCCCAAGAAATTTGGAATACAGCTACCTGGCCTATGAACTGGAAAGGATCCATATTTACACCTATTCCTAAGAAAGGTGATCCAACCAAATGTGGAAATTATCAAACAATATCATTAATATCACATGCAAGTAATATTCTGCTAAAAATCATGCAAAAGCAGCTGCAGCAGTACATTGACAGGGAACTGCCAGAAATTTAAGCAGGATTCAGAAGAGGACATGGAAGGAGGGATATCACAGCTGATGCCATATTGATTCTGGCCAAAAGCAGGGAATACCAGAAAGATATTTAAACCTGTGTTTTATTGACTATGCAAAGGCATTTGACTGCTTGGGTAATAACAAATTATGGATAACATTGCGAAGAGTGGGAATTCCAGAACACTTAATTGTGCTGATAAGGAACCTGATCAAGAGGTAGATGTTCAAACAGAAAAAGGTGATACTGCGTGGTTTAAAGTCAGGAAAGGTGTGTGTCAGGGTTGTATTCTTTTACAATACTTATTTAATCTGCAAATAATCTGAGAAGCTGGACTTTACCAAGAACACGACATCAGGATTGGAGGAAGACTCATTAACAACCTGCATTTTGCAGATGACACAACCCTGCTTGCTAAAAGATAAGAGGGCTTGAAGCACTTACTGATGAAGATCAAAGACCGCGGCCTTCAGTAGAGATTGCACCTCAACATAAAGAAAACAAAAATCCTCACAACTGGACCAATGAGCAACATCATGATCAACGGAGAAAAGACTGAAGTTGTCAAGGATTTCATTTTATTTGCATCCACAATCGACACCCATGGAAACAGCAGTTAAGAAATCAAAAGATGCACTGCCATCAGGCAAATCGGCGCAAAAGACCTCCAAAGTGTTGAAAAGCAAAGACATCACCTTGAAAACTAAGATGCAACTGATCCAAGCCAAGGTGTTTTCAGTGGCCTCGTATGTGTGGGAAAGCTGGCTGATGAATAAGGAAGACCGTAGAAGAATTGATGCCTTTTAATTGTGTTGGTGAAGAATTCTGAATATACCATGAACTGCCAAAAGAAGGAAAAAATCTATCCTGAAAGAAGTATAACCAGAATGTACCCTAGCCTAGAAGCAAAGATGGCTGGCTAGACTACATCCTACGTACTTTGGACCTGTTTTCAGAAGGAATTAGTCCATGGAGAAGGATATCATGTACTATTTCTTTGGACTATCTAAGACCTGAAGAACAAAATCTCATGGTCCAAATTAACGTTTTTACTTACTAATTTTCAAATGTAGCCCTGGTGGAACAGTGGTTAAGAGCTTGGCTGAAACTAAAAGGTTTCAACCAGCCTCTCCTTAGAAGCCCTGCTGTGCAGTTCTATTCTGTCCAATAGGGTCACTGTTAGTTAAAATTTAATCCACAGCAATGAGTTATTTAATTTTCAAATATAAATTTTTTGTGTTTATGTCTAAATTCTAAAGTAAATTTTATTTTATAAACTTCCGGTTTTATAAATTTATTTTCTATTATTCAAATTTATTGTTATGGCAGAATCAAATTTAAAAAGTGACATTAATTTTCAATCCAGGCAAAATGAAACGGCAATAACTAAGTGCCGTACAAAAAAGGAAGCCTGCAGAAGATAAAAAGAAAATGATCTGTGAATCCCTAAAGACTATTCCAAAATTCGTTTTTAGAATGTAATAAATCAGCAGAGACTTCTTGCATTAAAGGTACGTGCTTAATGGGTGGGAATCATCTTACTAGTACCACTAGTGCTGAAATTAACGATGGCAATACAAATATAACCGAATTTGTTCCAAATTCTGCAACTATTTCTTGCTGTAGTAAAAAAAAAAGAAATTAGTAATGATCTAGAAAGTGAAACTAAGAATATGAAATTGTCACATCTGCAGACCCCATAAATAACAGAAATGCAGATCCTGCCTTGTGGAATAATTTTCTTCCAATGAAGTAAATTACTGGATCAAAAGAGGCCCAAGTGATTGTCAACATCACAGTTGTCCACTTGTAAATTTGTGTTGAAAATTCCTGGACGGTAAACAAAGTTCTGTAGCCAGAATTTTTTCTAGAGTGCAAAGTTAATGATGAAAATTATAAGAGGGAGTGGCTACTGCAATCTCCATCAGACAGCTCTGTGTATTGTTTTGTTTGCAAACCTACTAACCAAACAAACAAACCCCTCATCCTCATTTAATTCTCGAATTGTTACAGATGAATTTAGCAATTGGTGCAAATTGAATAGGATCGGTAAACATGAAAATAGTTCAATTCACAGAGATCATGTTATCATATTTAAACCAAACACATTGTTCTGGCTTAATTTATGAACTGGAATCACAAATTAATGAACATCAGTATTGAAAAGCCATTTTGTAATGTGTCTTTGTTGTCCTAACAATCACTGAATGTGGACTATCTTCGTGAAAAAGAAATGAAGTCTTTGGGTCCCCACGAAATGGAAAATTTTAAAGTTGGCTTCAACTTGTTGCTCATTTGATCTATTTTTAGCAAGTCACATCTCAAAATATGGTAACACAGGAAAGGGCAATCCATCCTATAATTCTAAAATAATGTGTAAAAAAATTATAATCTTGATAAGTGATGAAGTTCAATCAACTACTGTCAGTGAAATAAGTATAGCTCGATATTTTATTTTGTCTGTGGATTCCACTTCTGAGCCTTCTCATACAGGCCAGCTAAGTATTGTTTAAAGATCCGTATCTCCAACAGATAGAAAACCTGTGTGGTGATTTATCACGTTTGCTAGCTTAAAAAATCTAAAAAATCATACTGGTAAAGACATTGCAAAGCAAGTGTTTCACTAATTACGTGAAGTTTGCAAAATTGATTTTTCTAAGTGCAGAGACCAATCCTATGACAATGCTGCCATTACGTCACTGCATTATAAAGGCATGCAACAGAAAATTCTGGAATGTAATGAATATGCCATTTTCATACCAAGGTGCTGCATATTCACTTAATTTTGTAGGATGTATCACAATGGATTTTTGTAAAAAAAATGATTTTTTCTTCTATTCAGATATTTTACAAATTTTTTGCCATCTGTATTCACCGATGACCTCTTCATAGGAAATGATCAGCATTAAAATGTCTTTCTAATACCCACTGGGAAGCACATGCTATAGCAACGAGTGCAATCCTGGAATCACACACTCAGATTCTAGGTGCCACAGAGAATATTGCTGAAGACCAGTCACAAAAAGGAGATACCAGAACAGAAGCTTAAAACGTCACCAACAAAATGGAAACACAGCCCATATATTTATGTTTGTTATGTATAATAATATATTGCATCATTTTCATTTGATGAGTCAATTCTCCAAGATTGAGAAGTAAATTTATAGACATGCATGGATCTCTACCAGCTATTAACAAGATATTTACATAAGAGAATATTTTGAAAACACAATAAAACAAATACTGCCAAATACTGATTATCAAGCAGTTTATTGTTGCAGAAGCATTAAAAGAAACAAGTAAATGACAGAAATGCTCCAGAAGTATTGAGTGCCAGGGATCAATTTCACACAACCATCCTCACTGACACACCTGAATCTTGCATGAAATGAAGGGTGAAGATGTATGAAGTTCCTTCTGATATTTTTTTCCTTCTTAATGTGAATATAACTGATGAAGAATTCCTGAAGGTACCCAATAAACCAGCACAGGCTTATCCTGACGAGGAAACCCTGGTGGCACAGTGGGTAAGTGCTACGAATGCTAACCAAGAGGACAGCAGTTCAAATCCACCAGGCGCTCCTTGGAAACTCTATCGGGCAGTTCTACTCTGCCTTTAGGGGCGGGATGAGTCAGAATCGACTCGACGGCAGTGGGTTTGGTTTTTATCCTGATGACTTAAGATAAAGCTTTATGGAGAAGTGCTACAATTTCATTCTTACATTAGAATTAAGTTTAGAGATTCAAGACAAATTTTACTCATGTAGGCGTGTAAACCAAAAAACCAAACCCATTGCTGGTGAATTGATTTCAGCACATAGCAACGCTATAGGACAGAATAGAATTGCCCCCATAGGGTTTCCATGGAGCAGCTAATGTATTCAAACTGCCAAGCTTTTGGTTAGCAGCTGAGTTCTTAACCACTGCACTGCCAGTGCTCCAAATATACTCTGGCCCAGTAGTTCAAATGCAACAGCCGCTCCTTGAAAACCCGATGAGGCAGTTCTACTCTGACCTATAGGGTCATTATGCATCACAATCGACTCCAACCCAACAGGTTTGTTCTGCCTACTGCCTCATCCCTATTTCATTTTCTCAGAGATAAGTTTCTGTGATAGTGTCAGATTCAGGAATGTGATGAAAAATGTCTCTTGTAGGGGTGGGGACAAGATGGCAGAATAGTCAGATGCTTTGTGTAGCCCCTCTTATAACAAAGACCCAGAGAAGTAAATCGATTATATATGACAATCTAGGAGCCCTGAACATCAAAGGTGAAGTTACAGAATTGGACTTAGTGGCAGGGGGAGGGGGATATGGTTCAGAAGCAGTGAGAGGTGGACAGATCTGACCCGGCAGAAACCAGCACCCTGCAGGCTGGATTGAATAGCATGTGCGGTGACGCAAGCAGTGACGCTCGGGACATGTTTTTCACATCAGAAGAGACCGAGTGGTAGAAAGTCTACACAAGCCTCCAGAACCAGTGAAAAGCAGTGCTAAGTTGGCAAAAGATAAGTACATGCATTTAAAATGCCACACAAATCAAAAATCATCCCCTTTGGGAAGAACATCTCTCCCATTTATCTGCTTCCTCCCTCTCTGTTTTTAGTCTTAGACCAGCTTCAGCTATTTCTGGGTCCCCTGGGCCAGAAGTAGGAACTATCACATGCCCTGGAGCAGGAACAAACAACAAAAAATAATCTGCCAGCTTCCCTAAGCCAGGAACTCAGGGAAGTCACAGACATAAGGGGTCCAAAGACTCTGAGTGCCTTTCACCCTTGCATAGACCTGTGTGGGCCCATTTCAACAGCATAAGCCCTCATTAGCACACTACAACAGGGTATATACCTGAAGCCTGTTTTCAACTGTATCAGCTATAAAGTGGAGTGGCAGGTTTGGGATATTTGACAATGTTCTGCCAATTAAACAGGGTCCTCACCTACCCACATCAGTGACCTGAGGGTTGGTGGCTCCACCCACGTCACCTAGCCACCCAATTCAGGAGTCCAAGAATAAGTGGTGAATGCCAGTCCTTACAACCAACAGCATTGGGTGACCATGGTCTGGCTGCAAAACCCACACACCTATGTGCTCTAGGGAACAGGGACATGCTTTCCTCCCAGACACTCAGGGGCAGTCATTCCCCCCATAGTAGCCAGACACCTGTACCTACACCAATCAACCCTGTCTATATGCAGGACTGTAGGTGAGAGCCTAAACCACACACTTGGTGACCGACTATGTGGACAACTGAGCTGAATCCATACAAGAAAAGTAAAAGGGCTCCTAGGCTCACATACCTAGTAACAGCTCTGATCACCTGGTGACAGGATGTAAGAGCTTCAAAGGTGCCAATAATCAAACTAGCTCAACCAAGCAGCCTATTTGGGCATATTAAAATAAAACAAGAAACTAGGACACAATACAACAACAACAAAACCAAACCCAGTGCCATCAAGTAGGTTCCGACTCAGTATGCAAACATAAAATAAATGAATATAATAACTCATTGATGGCTCAGAGACAAGTGTAAATATCAAATAACATAAAGAGGCAGACCATGATGGATTCAGGAAGCTCCCAAAACAACAAATCAAGAAAACTTCCAAATGAAAAAAAATTCCAGGAATTACTGCAGGTAGAATTTAAAAGATTAATAGACCGAGCCCTTCAAGAGATCCAGGAGGAGATCAGGCAAAACGAAGAACAAGCCAAGGAACACACAGATAAAACAATAGAGGAACTTAAGAAAGTTACACAAGAGTATAATGACAAATGTAACAGGCTGCAAGAATCCATAGAAAGACAGCAAGCAAATCCAAAAGAGTAACAATAAAGTTTCAGAATTAGACAACCCAATAGAAAATGAGAGGAACAGAATTGAGGCACTGGAAGTCAGAATTAGTGAGACTGAAGATAAAGCTCTTGATGCCAACTTATTTGAGGAAAAATCAGATAAAGTAATTTTTTTAAATTGAAGAAACTCTAAGAATTATGCGGGATTCTATCGAGAGTGATTGGAACACCAGAATCGGGGCAGGGGGTGGAGGGATAACAGAAAACACAGTGAGAATTGTTGAAGACTTCTTGGCTAAAAACTTCGCTGATCTTGTGAAAGATAAGAAGATATCTATCCAAGATGCTTACTGAACCTCACCCAAGGTAGATGCCAAGATAAAGTCACCAGGACATATAATAATCTTGCTTGCCAAAACCAAATATAAAGAGAGAATTTTAAGAGTAGCTAGGGATAAACAAAAAGTCACCTATAAAGAAGGGTCAGTAAGACTAAGCTCGGACTACTCAGCAGAAACCATGCAGGCAAGAAGGACATATACAAAGCCCTGAAGGAAAAAAAAAAAAAAATTGCCTGCCAAGAACTATATATCCAGCAAAACTGTCCCTCAAATGTGACAGTAAAATTAGGACATTTCCAGATAAGCAGAAGTTTAGGGAATTTTTAAAAACCTAACCAATATGACAAGAAATAATAAAGGGAGTTCTCCAGTTAGAAAATCAATAACATCAGCTAACAACCCAAGACTAGAACACGGGACAGAACAACCAGATATCAACCCACGTAGGGATGTCACAAATAAATCAAAGCTAAAACACTGAAAATGTAGAAACAGAGACATCGATCTGTAAAAGATGACAACATTAAGAGAAAAAAGAGGGACTAAATAATGTAGTCATAGATCTTTCATATGGAGAGGAAGTCAAGACGATATAAAGAAATAAAAGATTGGTTTAAATTTAGAAAAACAGAGGTAAATGTTAAGGTAACCCAAAGGAAACTAACAATCCTACACATTAAAACAAGGAAAACATAAATTTTCGGCAAATACAAAAGCAACAACAAGGAAAAAGATGAAAGACTAAAAAGAAAAACGATTCAGCACAGAAAAAATTAATTAGCAGTAAATACAAAGGCAACAAAAATGAAGAGGATGAAAAGAAAATGCACAAAGAACAATGACTCAACAGAGAAAATTAAGTGGAATAAGGAAAATGTCAACAAGACATTCACAAAAAAGAAGAAAATGACAGCACTAAACTCATAACTATGAATAATTATGATAAAGGTAAATGGTTTAATTGCACCAATAAGGAGACAGAGAGTAGCAGAATGGATTAAAAAACATGATCCGTCTGTATGCAGACTGCAAGAGACACACCATAGACTCAAAGACATAAACAAACTAAATCTCAAAGAATGGAAATATATATATATATCAAGCAGACAACAATAAAAAATAAGAGTGGCAATATTAATCTCTGATAAAACAGGCTTTAAAGTAAAATCCGCCACAAAGGAAAAGGAAATACACTATATAATGATTAAAGGGTCAATATACCAGGAAGACAAAATCATAATAAATACTTACATACCCAATGACAGGGCTCCAAAACACATAAAACAAACTCAAACAGCATTGAAAAGAGAAATAGCTCCACAATAATAGTCGAAGACTTCAACATACCGCTTCTGATGACAGACAGGATATCCATAAACAAGCTCAATAAAGACACGGAAGACCTAAATACCACAATCAGCCAACTTGATCTCATAGACTTAAACATAACACTTCACCCAACGGTAGTCAAGTAAACTTTCTTTTCTAACGCTCATGGAGCATTCTTGAGAATAGACCACGTATTAGGCCACAAAGCAAGCATTAACAGAATCCAAGACATCAAAATATTACACAGCATGTTTCCTGACCATAAAGCCATAAAAGTCAAAATGCTGTCGTTATCATACATTTTAATTTCTTACATATTTTAAACCCAATAAAGTCTATTCTTATTATGTTATGCAGTCAGTAATCCTCTATTTTTACCCATTTCATTAACTTTCATTCCTTCTTGCATCTTAAGCCTTTTACCCTATTTTCTTTCTGCTTGAAGAATACCTTTGGAATTTTCTTTAATGTGGGCATGCTGATGTTAACTTATCTAGGTTTTGTTTGTCTGAAAACAAAAGGTCTTTGCTCGTTCATGAAGGATGTTTTTCCTCAGCATAGAGTTCTGGGTTGCCATGGATTTTCTCTCTGTAATTTAAATATACCATCTTATTGTCTTACGGTTTTCACTATTTCTGTACAGAAGTCATCGGTCAGTTTCTTTGTTTGTCCTTTAAAGATAATCTTTTAGTAGTGTTCAATTATTTGCTTTTTGTGGGGTTTTTTGTCTTTAGCTTCAGCAGTCCTACTATGAATTTCTTTGTATTTACCCTACATGGGTCTTATGAGGAAACCCTGGTGGCGTAGGGGTTAAGCGTTACGGCTGCTAAGCAAAAGGTCAGCAGTTCGAATCCACCAGGCGCTCCTTGGAAACTCTACGGGGCAGTTCTACTCTGTCCTGTAGGGTCGCTTTGAGTCAGAATCAACTTGACAGCAGTGGCTTTGTTCTTTTTTTTTTTTTTTTTTTTGGTTTGGGTTTTGTAAGTCTTCTAGAATCTGTGACTTGATATCTTTAATCATTTGAGGAAAATTCTCAGCCATGATCTCAGTTTTTCTGCCTCATTCTTTTTCTTCCTTCTTAAAGTATTTTATGCTAGATATTCTCATTGTATTCTCTGTATCTTATTCCTTTTTATATTATATATATTTTTCCTTTTGTCTTTGCCTGTATTTTCTTCCAACATGTCTTCCAGTTCACTAAATCTCTCTTCAGCATTTGTAATCTGCTGTTATATACATACATTAAGATTTTAACTTCAGCTATAGTTTTCAGTTGACTTTCTAAGTTGATCTTTTTCGTAGTTTCTAGTTTTTTGCCAAATTTCTAAGTCTTGCCTTTATTTCTTTGAACATAATAGAGTTATTTCACTGTCTTTGTCTGATAGTTCAAATATCTAGTTTTTCTGTGGATCTCATTCTGTTATTTGTTGTTTCTACAGGTTTCACTCTTTTCTTTCTTTTTAAAAAAAATTGTTGATTATATTAGAGAGGCGAGGCCAAGATGGCAGAGTAGGGAGATGCTGCCAGTGATCCCTCTTACAAAAAAGACCCGAAAAAACAAGTGAAGCGATTATATTTATGACAAGCTAGGAACCCTGAACATCAAAGGCAAAGTTAGAAAATGGACTCAACGGCAGGGGGAGGGAGAGACTATTTGGAAGGGGAGAGGAGTTACTGGACCTGAATTGCCAGGAACCCTCAGGCACCATTCCCTGGAGCGACTGCAGTGAGGCTGGCAGTAGCGTTCCAGAGGCGCTTCACTCAGGGAAAGACAGCTAGTTGCACAGACTACTCACACCTCCAGAACAAGAGAAGAATGGCACTCTCGGCAAAAGCTAATTACTTGTGTTTATTTTACCACTCCTCAAACTCCCAAGCCGGTTTCAGTGGCCGTCAACTTCCCTGGGCCTGAGATAGGCCCCGGTAGCACTCTGAGCCATTCTTCCGTCCTTGAAGAAGGTATAAGTTCACAACTGGGGGAAAGATAATCTGCCAGCTCAATTAAGCTGGGGAGCTCAGGACAGAAGTAGCTCTTGTTCAGGCACAAACGGTCCATGGGCTTTGAATATTTTTCACCCCAGCATGGACCTGCGTGGGCCCATTTCAGGAGAATAGGCCCTTGTTGCCAGACTGCAATGGTTTCAGCTGGACGGTGGAAAGATGGGTGTTTGATGTTTGACACTGCTTTGCCTATTAAACAGGGTCTTCACCTACCCACATCAGGGGCCTAAGGACTGGTGGCTCCACCCACAATACCTGGCCACCTGTGACAGGGCTCCAAGGGTAAGTAGTACCGCCCAGAACTTACAACCAAAAGCATTGGGTACCCACCGCCCTTCTGCAGAACCCACCCGTGTGCTCTACAGAACAGGGATGCACTTTCCTCACAGACACTCAGAGCACAGCTGTCAGACCCCTGCCTTGATCAGAGCCTGACCCCCTACTGCAGCCAGATACTTCTGCCTACACCAATAACCCCTGCCCCTCTAAGACTGTAGGACAGAGCCTGTACCACACACTTTATGACCAACTACCTGGGCACCTGAGTTGAATCCATACAAGAAAAATAAATGAACTCCTAGGCTCCTATACCTGGTAACAGTGCTAGCCATCTGGTGATAGTACATTAGAGCTTCAAAGGTGAAAATAATCAACCTAACGCACTCAAGCAGCTTATCTGGGTATACCAAAACTAAACAAAGGAAGAAGCTAGGATACAAAAAGCAAGCATAAAACAAACTAATACAATAACTTATAGATGGCTCAGAGACAACAGTCAATATCAAATCACATAAAGAGGCAGACACGGGGGCAGGACCAAGATGGCTGACTAGGTAGAAGCTTCCGCTTATCCCTCTTGAAACAAAGACTTGAAAAAACAAGTGAATTAATTACATAAAGGACAATCTACAAACCCTGACCATCAAACACAGAGCTAAGGAGTTGACCTGAGTGACAGGGGAGTGAAAAGCCACACTGCAGCAGCGACCGCTTCCGGAGCCAGAGTCCCACGCCACAGCATTGAGCCCTCGCGGTTTCCTGGTGTCAGAGTGGTGGGGCTGATTGTGGCTTACTGAGACAGGGAAGCACGGATGTAGGCCTAACCTCAGGACCAACCTCAGAGGGGACCCAGGCAGCACACGCAGGCTCCACACAGACGCGGCTGGCAGGGAAATGAAAAACCACGGGGAAGCAGCAACTGGTTTTGGAGCCTGGAGTGCAGCGCCCCAGAAAGGAAACCTTGGTGCTGGGTGTTGGACTAAGTGTAGGGGAGCTGATTGTGGCTTCCTGAGATGGTGTGAGCATGGACGCTAACCCTAACCCTCTGGGACAGTCTCAGCAGGGATACAGCCAGCACACGCAAGCTACACAACGCTCTGGAATCTCAGAAAAAACAGTCCTCACCAAACAACATAAGTAACTTTGTATATTTTGCCAGGCTACTCTCTTCTATATATCTGATTCCACCCCTCATTGCCCCAGCCAGCTTCATTAAGACTGGAATTCCCTGTGCCAGAGAGTGAAGTGCACTGCTCGATTTTTTTTTTCTTCTTTCTTTTCTAACCCATTCTCCTGGCCTGAGAAAAGTACCATTTAACAATCAAAGAAAAAATCCTTCCCTGACTTCCCTAAGCTGCAATTAACAATACAGAATCAGCTCCATCCAGGCATTAAGAGACCCATAGTCTTTGGCTTTCACCCTACAGGTAACTAGGTGGCTATTATAATGCAGAGGCAATTCTGATAGAGATCTGACCATAATTGTTTTAGCTCAGCAATGGAAAGGCAAGTTTTGGAGGTCAGATACCTCTGTACCTATTAAACAGAGCCCTCACTGGTCCACACCAGCGAAAAGAAGGCTGAAACTCCACCCACACCACCTAGCCACCTGCTAGAGGGGTCTGAGAATAGTGACGTCTACCCAAGTATTGGGTGCCTAAGATACAGCTGCAGAGCTCACCCACCAGAGCACTCTAGAGAATAGAGCCACACCTACCTCACTGACACTTGAAGGAAGGCTGTCAGCATCCTGCCCTCCTCGAAATGTGACCCCCTGCCACTAATAGAAACTGGCACATACAACCATCACCACTACTCCTCTAAGATAATAGGTGAGAGCCTACACCACACACTAGGTGACCAGCTATCAGGACACCTGAGCTGATTCTATTCAAGAATAGTGAATGGACTCATACACTTATATACCTGGTAACAGCTCAGGCAAGCTGGTAATAGGACGTAAGTGATTCAAAAGCTACAGCAATCACGATACCACAATCTAGTAGCCCATGTGGGTGTATTGTAACAAAACAAAACAACAAGACTCAGTGAGCAAATATAAAAGAAAATATTACAAAATCTTATAGATGGCTCAGAGACAGCAGTCGACATCAAATCACATGAAGAAGCTGACCATGATTGCTTCTACAAAGCCCCAAATCAAAGAATCAAAATCATTCCCGGATGTAGATACATTCCTAGAATTGCCAAATGTAGAATAAAAAAAAAATTGTATACAGAATGCTTCAAGACATCAGGAATGACCTCACAAATGAAATAAGGCAATCTACAAAAAAACCAAGGTATACACGGATAAAGCAGTTGAAGAAATCCAAAAGATCATTCAAGAACATAGTGAAAAAATTAATAAGCTGTAAGAATCCATAGAGAGATAGCATTCAGAAATCCAAAAGATTAACAATAAAGTCACAGAATCAGACAACTCAATAGGAAGTCAGAGGAGCAGACTCGAGGAACTGGAATGCAGAGTGGGGGAGCTGGAAGATAAGACAATTGACACAAATATAGTTGAAGAAAAATCAGATAATAGAATTTAAAACTATGAAGAAACCCTAAGAATCACGGGGGACTCTATCAAGAATAATTTGCGTGTGACTGGAGTTCCAGACAGGGAGGGGTAACAGAAAATACAGAGCGAATAGTGGAAGATCTGATGGCAGAAAAATTCCCTGGCATCGTGAAAGATGAAAAGCTATCTACCCAAGATGCTCATCGAACCTCATACAAGATAGATCCCAAAAGAAAATCACCAAGACATATCATCAAACCTGCCAAAGCCAAAGATAAAGAGAAAATTTTAAAAGCACCCAAGGATAAACGAAAAGTTACCTACAAAGGAGAATCAATAAGTTTGCACTACTCGGCAGAAACCATGCAGCCAAGAAGGCAATGGGATAACATATATAGAGCACTCAAAGAGGAAAAACTGTCAGCCAAGAATCATACATCCAGCAAAACTCTAAAACATGAAGGTGAAATTAAGATATTTACAGATAAACGCAAGCTTAGAGAATTTGCAAAAACCAAACCAAAACTGCAAGAATTACTAAAGGAAATTCTTTGGTCAGAAAATCAATAATATCAGATACCAATACAAGGTCACAGAACAAAACATCCTAATATCAACTCAGATAGGGAAATCACAAAAACAAAATAAGATTAATTAAAAAAAAATTACTCAAAACAGGGAATCATTGATGTCATTACGTAAAAGATTACAACAGTCAAAAAAGAGGGACTAAATACAGGAGGCATAGATCTTACATATGCAGAGGAAACCAAGGTGATATAGGGTGAAACAAGTTAGGTTTTTACTTAGTCAAACTGGGGTAAATATTAAGGTAACCACAATGAGGTCTAACAATTCCATACTTCAAAATAAAAACCAAGATAAACATAACGACTCACCAAAATAAATTCAACTACTATAAAAGGGAGTAACACACATTCTACAAAGAAAACTCAACACAAAAAAGTAAATGGAAAAATGAAATTGTCAAAAACAGGCAACAAAATGACAGCACTAAACTCATACTTATCTATAATTACACTTAATGTAAATGGACTAAATTCACCAATAAAGAGACAGAAAGTTGCAGACTGGATAAAAAAACACGATCAGTCTGTATGCTGCATAAAAGAGACACACCTTAGACTTAGAGACACAAATAAACTAAAACTGAAAGGACGGATAAAAATATATCAAGCAAACAACAATCAAAAAAGAGCAGGAGAGGCAATATTAATTTCCAACAAAACAGACTTTAAAGTTAAATCCACCACAAAGGATAAAGAAGGACACTACGTAATGATTAAAGGGACAATTTACCAGGAAGATACAACCATATTAAATATTTATGCACCCAATGATAGAGCCGCAACATTCATAAAACAAACGTTAACAGAATTAAAAAGTGAGATAGACACCTCCACAATTATGGTAGGAGACTTCAACACAACACTCTCGGTGAAGGGTAGGAAATGCAGTCAGAAGCTCAATAGAGACACAGAAGATCTAATTGTTACAATTAAACAACTTCACTTCATAGACTTATACAGAACACTCCACCCAACAGCTGCAAAGTATAATTTTTTTTTTAGTGCACATGAAACATTCTCTAGAATAGATCACATATTAGGTCATAAAACAAGCCTTTGCAGAATGCAAAACACTGAAATATTACAAAACATCTTCTCTGAACAAAAGACCGTAAAAGTAAAAATCAATAACAGAAAAACCAGGGAAAAGAAATCAAATGCTTGGAAACTGCACAATACCCTGCTCAAAAAAGACTGGGTTATGGAAGACCTTAAGGAGGGAATAAAGAAATTCACAGAATTCAACGAGACTGAAAACGCTTCCTATGAAAACCTTTGGGACACGGTGAAAGCAGTGCTCAGAGGTCAATTTATATCAATAAAGGCACACATATTAAAGAAGAGCCAAAATGAAAGAACCGTTCCTACAACTTGAACAAAGAGAAAGAGAGCAACAAAAGAAACTGTCAGGCACCAGAAGAAAGCAAAAAATAAAAAGTACAGCAAAATTAAATGAATTAGAGAACAGAAAAACAATTGAAAGAGTTAACAAGGCCAAAAACTGCTTCTTTGAAAAAAATTAACAAAATTGATAAAACACTGGCCAGACTGACTAAAGAAATACAGGAAAAGAAACCAATAACCCGAATAAGAAATGGGATGGGCCATATCACAACACATGCAACTGAAATTAAAACAATCATATCAAATTACTACAAAAAATTGTACTCTAACAAATTTGAAAACCTAGAAAAAATGGATGAATTCCTAGAAACACACTGCCTACCTAAACTAACACACACTGAAGTAGAACAACTAAATAGACCCATAACAAAAAAAGAGATTGAAAAGGTAATCAAAACACTCCCAACAAAAAAAAGCCCTGGACCTGACGGCTTCACTGCAAAGTTCTACCAAACTTTCAGGGAAGACTTACCACTACTACTGAAGGTATTTCAAAGCATGGAAAAGGACGGAATACTACCTAACTCCTTCTATGAAGCCAGCATAACCCTGATACCAAAACCAGCTAAAGACAACACAAAAAAAGAAAATTACAGACCTATATCCCTCATGAACATAGATGCAAAAATCCTCAACAAAATTCTAGCCAATAGAATTCAACAACGTATCAAAAAAATAATCCACCATTACCAAGTGGGATTTATACCAGGTATGCAAGGTTGGTTCAATATTAGAAAAACAATTAATGTAATCCACCACATAAAAAAAGACAAGAACCAAATAATTTTATCAATTGATACAGAAAAGGCATTTGACAAAGTCCAACACCCACTCATGATAAAAACTCTCAGCAAAATAGGAATAGAAGGAAAATTCCTCAACATAATAAAGGGTATTAGTACAAAGCCAATACCCAACATCATCCTAAATGGAGAGCCTGAAAGCATTTCCCTTGAGAAGGGGAAACAGACCAGAATCCCCTTTATCACCGCTCTTATTCAACATTGTGCTAGAGGTCCTAGCCAGAGCAACTGGGCTAGACAAAGAAATAAAGGGCATCCAGATTGGTAAGGAAAAAGTAAAATTATTTCTATTTTCCAACGACATTATCTTATACACAGAAAATCCTAAGGAATCCTCAAGAAAATTATTAAAATAGAAGGGTTCAGCAGAGTTTCAGGTTACAGTATAAACGTACAAAATCAGTTGATTCCTCTATATCAACAAAAAGAACATTGAAGAGGAAATCATCAAATGAATACCATTCAGAGCAGCCCCCAAGAAGATAAAATACTTAGGAATAAACCTCACCAAAAACTAAAACCGCTATACCAAGAAAACTGCAAGGTACTACTGCAAAAAAACAAAAGGAACCTACGTAATTGGAAAAACATACCTTGCTCATGGATAGGAAGACAACATTGTAAAATTGTCCATTCTACTAAAAGCCATCTATAGATACAATGCACTTCCGATCCAAATTCCAATGACATTTTTTAAAAAGATGGAGAAACAAATCACCAACTTCATATGGAAGGGAAAAAAGTCGTGGATAAGTAAAGCATTACTAAAAAAGAACAAAGTGAGAGGACTCACTCTGCCTGATATTAGAACCAATTATACCACCACAGTAGTCAAAACAGCCTGATACTGGTACAACAACAGACACATAGACCAATGGAACAGAATTGAGAATTCAGATATAAATCCATCCACATATGAGCAGCTGATATTTGACAAAGGCCCAGTGTCAGTTAATTGGGGAGAAGACAGTCTTTTTAACAAAAGGTGCTGGCGTACCTGTATATCCATCTGCAAAAAATGAAACAGGACCCATACCACACACCATGCACAAAAACTAACTCCAAATGGATCAAAGACCTAAACATAAAATCTAAAACGATAAAGATCATGGAAGAAAAAATAGGGACAACATTAGGAGACCTAATACATGGCATAAACAGAATACAAAACATTACTAAAAATGACGAAGAGAAACCAGATAACTGGGAGCTCCTAAAAATCAAACACCTATGCTCATCTAAAGACTTCACCAAAAGAGTAAAAAGACCACCTACAGACCGGGAAAAAGTTTTCAGCTAAGACATCTCCGCCCGGCACCTGATCTCTAAAATCTACATGACTCTGCTAAAACTCAACCACAAAAAGACAAACAACCCAATTAAAAAATGGGCAAAGGATATGAACAGGCACTTCACTAAAGAAGACATTCAGGCAGCTAACAGATACATGAGGAAATGCTCTCAATCATTAGCCATTAGAGAAATGCAAATCAAAACTACAATGAGATTCCATCTCACTCCAACAAGGCTGGCATTAATCCAAAACACAGAAAATAATAAATGTTGGAGAGGCTGTGGAGAGACTGGAACACTTATACACTGCTGGTGGGAATGTAAAATGGTATACAACCACTTTGGAAATCAATTTGGTGCTTCCTTAAAAAGCTAGAAATAGAACTACCATACAACCCAGCAATCCCACTCCTCGGAATATATCCTAGAGAAATAAGAGCCTTTACACAAATAGATATATGCACATCTATGTTTACTGCAGCACTGTTTACAACAGCAAAAAGATGGAACCAACCAAGGTGCCCATCAATGGATGAATGGATAAATAAATTATGGTATATTCACACAATGGAATACTACACATCGGTAAAGAACAGTGACGAATCTGTGAAATACTTCATAACATGGAGAAACCTGGAAGGCATTATGCTGAGTGAAATTAGTTGCAAAAGGTCAAATAGTGTATAAGACCACTATTATAAGATCTTGAGAAATAGTTTAAACTGAGAAGAACATATTCCTTTGTTGTTATGAGAGGGGGGAGGGAGGGGGAGTAGGAGAGGGGTATTTACTAAAGAGATAGACAAGAACTACTATGCGTGAATGGAAGGACAACACTCAACACAGTGGAGGTCAGCACAACTGGACTAAACCAAAGCAGTTTCCTAAATAAACTGAACGCTTCAAAGGTCAGCAAAGCAAGGGCACATGTTTGGGAACCATGTTTTCAGGGGACATCTAAGTCAACTGGCATAATAAAATCTACTAAGAAAACATTCTGCATCCCACTTTGAAATGTGGCGTCTCGGGTCTTAAATGCTAACAAGCGGCCATCTCAGATGCATCAATGATTCTCAACCCACCTGGATCAAGGGAGAATGCAGAACACCAAGAACATAAGATAATAACGAGCCCAAGAGACAGAAAGGACTACATGAACTAGAGACTACATCATCCTGAGACCAGAAGAACTAGATAGTGCCGGGCCACAACCAATGACTGCCCTGACAGGGAACATAACAGAGATCCCTTGAGGGACCAGGAGAACAGTGGGATGCAGACCCCAAATTCTCATAAAAAGACCAGACTTAATGGTCTGACTGAGACTGGAAGGACTCTAGTGATCATGGCCCCCACACCTTCCGTTTACCCAGTACGGGAACCATCCCCAAAGCCAGTTCATCAGACATGGATTGGACTAGACAATGGGTTGGAGAGGGATGCTGGTGAGGCGTGAGCTACTTGGTTTGGGTGGACACTTGAGACAATGTTGGTATCTCCTGCCTGGAAGGGAGATGGGTGGATAGAGGGGCTTAGAAACTGGCAAAACGGCCACAAAAAGAAAGAGTGGAAGGAGGGAGTGGGCTCTCCCATTGGGGGGAAAGTAATTGGGAATATGTAAGAAGTTGTGTATAAGTTTTCATGTGAGAGACTGGCTTGATTTGTAAACTTTCACGTAAAACACAACAAAAATTATTGAAATAAAAAAAAAGCTGACCCATGATTGCTTCAACAAGCTCTCAGAACAAAGACTCAAGGAATCTTCTGGATGAAGGTGCAATCCTGGAATTACCAGATGCAGAATACAAAAGATTAATATACAGAACTCTTAAAGACATCAGGAAGGAAATGAGGCAAAATGCAGAACAAGCCATGGAACACACAGATAAAGCAGCTGAAGAAATTAAAAAGGTTACTCAAGAATATAATTAAAAATTTAATAGGCTGCAAGAAACCATACAGAGACTGCAATCAGAGATTCAGAAGATAAACAATAAAATTACAGAGATAGAAAACTCAGCAGAAAGTAAGAAGAGCACAATTGAAGAACTGGAAGGCAGAATAACTGAGATTGAAGATAAAGCACTTGGGACCAATATATTTGAAGAGAAACCAGAGAAAAGAAATTAAAAAATGAAGAAATCCAAAGAATCATGTGGGACTTTATCAAGAGAAATAACTATGAGTGATTGGAGTACCAGAACAGGGAGGGCTAACAGAAAATACAGAGGGAACTGTTGAAGATTTGTTGGCAGAAAACTTCCCTGATATCATGAAAGATGCTCATCGAATTCCACATACGGTAGATCTCAAAAGAAAGTGACCAAGACATATAACAATCAAACTTGCCAAAATCAAATATAAAGAGAATTTTAAGAGAGGCTAGGGATAAAAGAAGTCACCAACAAAGGAAAGTAAATAATAATAAACTTGGACTACTCAGCAGAAATCATGGAGGCAAGAAGGCAATGGGATGACTTATATAAAATATTGAAGGAAAAAAATTGCCAGCCAGGAATCAAACCATAACCCTGGCCCTCTGGCCCTCTGGCCCTCTGGCCTTAGCCCTCTAACTCTAGCCCCTAAGCCCTGAGCCCCAAAGCCCCTAAGACCCTAAGCCCTTAGGTCCTAACCACCAAGACCCTGAACTCTAGCCCTAACCCAAACCGTAACCATATACCCTAAACCCTACAATCTAAACACCTACACCCCAAAACACTACACACAAAAACCATACACACTAAACCCTATACTCTAAGCCCGAAACCCTAAACCCAAACCTCAAGCCCCAAAGCCGAAACCCAAAACCTAACCGTAAGCCCTAAACCCTAACACCTAACCCTAAACCCTAACCACCCTAACCCTAACAACCCTAACCCTAACGACCCTAACCCTAACTACTCTAGCCCTAACCCTCGAACCCTAACCCTCTAATGCTAACCTGAAACCCTAACCCAAAACCCTAACCCTCTAACTCTAACCCTCTAACCCTAACCCTCTAACCCCAACCCCCAAACCCAACCCCAAACACTAAACCTCAAATCCCTAGCCCTAAACCTAAGAATGAGCCTAAGCCTAACCCTAACACAACCCTAAACCCTAAACCATAACACTTAAAACCCTAACACGCGAAACCCTAACACCCTTAGCCCTAACACATATAACCCTAACATCCTAAATGCCAAAACCCTAAACACTAACACCCTTAACCCCAACCACTAACCCCTAAACCCTAACTTAAAGCCTAAGTCATCTAACCCTAATACCCTAACGCTAAACCCTAAAACCTACACCCTAACCCAGCCCCCAGCCCTAACCCTCACTCTAAGCCTTAAACCCTAAACCCTAAGGCCTAAACCCTAGGCTCTAAGCCCTAAGCCCTAAACCCTAAGTCCTAAAACCCTAAACTCTAAGCCCTAAGCCCTAAACCTAACCCTCTAACCCTAAACCCTAAAACTTTACCCCAAACCCATCCCAAACCCCTAAACCTGAACCCCTAAACCCTAGCCCTAACCAGTAACCTAAACCTCTAAACTATACCCCTAACCCTCTAACCCTAACCCTCTAACCCTAACCACAACACCAACCCCAACCTCTGAACCCCCAAACCCTAACCCCCAACCCTAAGCCTCTGAACCCTAAGCCTAAACCCTCTAACCCTAAACCCTAACCTTCACCCCCTCACACACCTCACCTTCTCACTCCCTCACTCTATAATCTTCTCAACCTCTAACCCCCTCACCCTCTAACCCCTCACCCTGACTCCTCAATCTCTAACCCCCAAACTCTAAACCCCAACCCTCTAACACCCACCCTCTAACCCCAACCCACAAATCCCAAACAACCCAACCCCAAGCCTAAACCTAAATCCCTAAAACCTACCCAAACCCTAATGACTAAACCACAAAACCCTAACCCCCCAAAACCCTAAACCCCAAACTGCAACCCCTAACACCTACCTGTAACTCCAAACTCTAACCTCAAACCCTAAACCTAACACCTAACCCAACCCAAAACCCTAACCAAAAAACCCAACCCTAAACTCTAACCCCCAAACCCCAACCCCTAAACCAAACCCTAAGGACTCTAACTCTAACAACCCTAACCCTAACATCCCTAAGCCCAAACCCTAACCCTTTTTGTTAGCAGCCATAGCACTTAACCACTAGCCACCAGGGTTACCATGAGCAGTCACAGGAATAGACATATGCACACCCGTGTTCACTGCAACATTATTCACAGTAGCAAAAAGATGGGAACAACCTAAGTGCTCATCCACAGAGGAACGGATAAACAAACTACGGTACATACACACAGTGGAACACTACACGACAGTAAAGACCAATGATGAATCTCCGAAACATCTCACACCATGGATGAATCTGGAGCGCATCACACTAAGTCAATCACAAAACGACATATACAGTAAGTGACCACTATCATGAAAACATTTACGCACAGAAACAATCTTTGATGTTCACTAGGGAGACGAAGAGTGGGTAGAGAAAAGCCAACTAAACAATAACCAAAAAAACCAAACCCACCGCCGTCGAGTTGATTCCAGCTCATAGCGACCCTATAGGACAGATTAGAACTGCCCCATAGAGTTTCCAAGGAGCGCCTGGTGGATTTGAACTGCAGGCCTTTGGTTAGCACCGGTGGCTCTTAACCACTACGCCATCAGGGTTTCCAACTAAACGACACATATGTGGTAACTCTGGTGAAGGAAGAGACGGTACACAAGACTGGGAATCAACCTCAGCCTCACTCTAACCCTAACCCTAAACCACTTGTGCCCTAGCCTAGTAACCCCAGCCCTAACCCCAACCCCCAACCACCTAAAACCTATACCCCTAAACCTGACTCCCAAACCTCTAACCCCCAAACCTGGACCCCTAGCACCAAACCCTAACCCCTAACCCTAATCCTCCAACCCTTCTGCATCTCTGGGCCTCTCGACTCTCCGTCTATTTTCTCCCTCCAAATCGTACTAACACTCAGTGGAATTTTGAAGTTTGAGCTGTGCTTTGCTTCTTGTTGTCTCCACCGGTTCCATCAAGGCACTGCATCATTTCTTTGCTCTGCTTCACTATTCAGTTCCAAAACCATGGCTTAGAATCGCCTGTCACTAAACTTCAGCGATTCGGTGCAAGGCCGCGAGAGGGCGTGCGCACCGCCGGTTCTGTTCTGCCCACCAGGCCCTCTGAGTATGGGAACCTCCTGGACCTAAGCCGGGACCGACCTGGGTACCGCTCCAGTGGCGATAGCAGAAGCTTTTCTTCCCGAGGGACCCAACGCCCCAGGGCGCTCTCTCAATACTCCCATTAATGCTGTTATTATCCTAACCCACTCCTTCTGCGAGACCTAGTGGGTCCTCGACCAGGCCCAGCCTTCAGGACCCGCATCCCCCTGCCGTGGTCACGTACAGGAACCTGCAGGGCCGCGCCCTCCCCGCCCAAGCTCTGCCCCTCCACACCCTGATGCCCTGCAGGCCTCTACTAGGTCCCCGTCCAGAGCAGAGTTGTCGCCCTGCACGGGGTGGGGGGACACGAGTGAACATCCGGAAACCACCCCCCAAGCACGAAGCCGACTGCCCGTATTGAGACCGTGTGAGCAGGGCTGCCCCGCCGACTGGAGCCTGCAGGGCATCACTCACGTTTGTCAGCTTCTCACTGCCCTCTGGGCTCGGGGTCCCAGAGCAGCCAATCCCCCCGGGGCGGGGGGGGGGGCAGTCCGTCCGCAGGGGCTGGAAGATCGGGTTGGTGCCCATGGCCGGAGCGCTTAAAACCCTTATAAACCCTCATAAACGGCCAGCTCCAGACCTTCAAAAGTCAGCCCGAGAGACACCTAATCTCCTCCAACGTAAAAAAAAAAAAAAAAAAAAAAAACACGCTGCCGTGGAGTCAATTCTGACTCACAGCGACCCAATAGGACAGAGTAGAACTGCCCCACAGAGTTTCCAAGGAGCGCCTGGTGGATTCGAACTGCCAATCGTTTGGCTAGCAGCCTTAGCACTTAACCACTACGCCACCAGGGTAACCCACTGAACCCACTGCCACCAGGGTAGAGGCTCCAAATCCCGCCAGTGTGAGGAACCCTCAAATCCCCTCAGCACCAGAGATCGCGTCCACAGCGACCGGTACACAGCGCCGCACAAATGTTTAAGTTAACAAACGACCTGGTTGCTCAGGACCCCTTCCTGCTACCCCCACCCCCGGCACCCAGAGGGGGAGCGGGACCCGGCATCCACACTGTTAACAGACACTGAATCGCTGCTGCATCCACAAGGAGTAGGATCCCCACGCTGCTCCACAGATTCCCAGGACCCCTTCCTTTCCAGGTGGGGCCGGGGCCAAGCCGACGACCCAGCCCGGAGAGTAGACCAGCCGGCGCGGGCGCGGGCGCGGGGTGCCTCAGCCTCCCAGGCACAGCACCCAAAACAATAAGGGGCAGCATGGCCTTGGGCGGGGGATCCCTCTCTCCCCTGTCCCTGGCACCCTACGGAGTCTGGTGGAGGTGGGAGGACGAATGGGGGCGAGTGCCCCGCCCTCAGTCTGGAATCTCACCCCCCCGGGCGAACTCTGGGCCTTGGTTTCCCCCCTGGCACAGGGAGCAGGTGGGGGGCGGGGGGACAGGCGCCCATCCCCCAGCTTGGCCCGCAAACCCTCCCCGGGCAGAGTAGGGACCTTGGCGCAGCCCTGGACACAGCCTTTCTCCCCAAGCCCTTCAAGCCCCCAGGCCCGAGGGCACTCCGCAGCTGGATCCCGCGGCTAGACCCCCCCCCCCGCAAATCCACGGGGATGCAAATTCGCAGACCAGCTGAGTCTCCCGGGCCAGAGGCTCCCTCTCGCAGCCCTTAGAGTGGCTGCGTCCGCCCGCCCCCGCGCCGCATCCGCCCCTGGGGATCACTCGGGACGGGGTACCCCGGAGGGGGCGATGCCAGCTGCTAACCCAACGTCCGGACTCCCCAACCTCTGGAGCCCACGGACTGCTGGGACTGGGACCCGCCCTCCTGGCGCCTTCCCTCCACACCTTCGAGGGGCCGGGCTTGTTCAGTCTGGGAGCGGGTCCCTCCACCCAGCTGCCGGAGTTTCATACCTTTCAGAAAATACAGCACAGAAAGCAGCACGAACACCGTCCGCTGTAAGGCGCGCCACCTGCCCGGGCCCCTCACCACCCGTCCCAGCACTTCCGGGAGTAACTGGCTGGACGGCGAGGAACATGGCTGCCGGCCCCGCCCAGCGGCCCGGGTGTGGGGCGGGCGTGGGGGGGTTGGGCCTCCAGAGGGGAGGGTGGGGTCTAGAAGCAAGGACAAGGCCTAGGTGTACGGGGTGAGGAGACAGGAGACGTCAGGAGAGGGCCCTCTCCGGCGCAGAGTTAAGTATTGGAGGTGCAACGGTTAAGTGCTTGGCTAACTGAAAGGTGGGCCGTTGGAACCCACCAGCTCAGGAGTTGAAAAGATCTGGAGATGGGCTCCCATAAAGATTCTAACCAAACAAAATCCAAACCAGTTGCTGTTGAATCAATTCCGACTCATAGTGACCCTATAGGGCAGAGCAGAACTGCCCCATAGGGTTTCTAAGACTGTAAGTCTTTACAGAAGCAGACTGCCATGTCTTTCTGCAAAGAACCAACTGGTGGATTCGAACTGTCCACCCTTTGGTTAGCAGCCGAGCTCTTAACCACGGTGCCACCAGGGCTGCGCCATAAAGACTGCAACCTAGGAAACCTTGTGAGGCAGTTCTAAGCTGTCGTACAGGGTTGATATGAGTCAGAATCTCTTGATGGCACACAACCATGATTGTACTAAGAAAAATTCCTCCAAGCAGCTGTCTACATGACCCCTGAAGCACACATCCATGCACGCTATCAAAGCAGTGCGGCCAAAGACAGGAAATTGGAATAGAGACATTATAGAGTGGACAGTGAAAAGTGATTTCTGAGGGGCGTGCAGCTCAAGCGGAGGAGGTAGCATACAACTAAATGCCCTTCTCCTTCTATTGTTCAATGGTCTTGAGAAAGAATGTGTCCCAGGAATTAACTGTAGCCCAGGAGAACTTGAAGACAGCAAATACAGAGGACCAGTCAGGATGCTTCTGCAGTGGTCAGGGTGAGGAGTGATGGTGGTAGTGCAGGTGGGAACAGTGGGCAGGCTTGAGGTGTACTTTGGAGCTTGAGCTGCCAAGAATTGCTGGTGGATCAGACGTACGGGATGAGGGGAATGGAGAATCAAAGGTGACTTCTAGAATTCAGGCTACCATGAGAGCATGGTCACCAGAGCCATTCTCTACCATGTGGAAAACCATGGAGGAACAAACTTGAGAAAATGACCAAAAGATTTTTTCTGGACATGTTAGATTTGGATGTCTGAGGTCATCCAAGTGTGGAGAACAGTTCCCAGCTGTGGATACCACTCTGAGGTAGAGTAGTTTTCCAGGTTCTAAGAATTTGGAGATCATCAGCCTATAGCTGATTTGAAAGCCACTGGTGGTGCGATGATTATGCATTTGGGTGCTACCAAAAGGTCTGCAGTTTGAATCTACCAGTCGCTCCTTGGAAACCCTGTGGGGAAGCTCTACTCTGTCCTATAGGGTCCCTATGAGTCAGAATCCACTCGATAGCGACTTTGTTTTGTTTTGTTTTAATACTAAGCTCAGAAAAGTTGTGTGTCAGGGTTGTATTTTTTCACAATACTTATTCAAGCAGTTCGAATCTACCAGCCACTCCTTGGAAGCCCTGTGGGTCAATTCTACTCTGTCCTTTAGGGTCGCTATGAGATAGAATCGACTCAACAGCAGTGAACTTAGTCTTAGAGGAGCTCTTTGTCTGTCAAAGCTGAGAGTTTTACTTCATACTTTTTAAAACTGCCATGTCTCATGTTACGTGGCTACCCTTACAGGAGCATTTTTGGTGCTAACTTGACTTGTTCTTGGTGAAGGGCTCTGTATTCATTTTCTAGGGCTGCCATAGTAAATTACCAAAAACTCAGTGTCTTTAAAAAAACATATAATCCATACAGTCCAAGAAGCTGGATTATATGAAGAAGAAGGGGCATCAGGATTAGAGGAAGACTCATTAACAGCCTAGACATGCAGATGACACAACCTTGCTTACTGAAAATGAAGAAGACTTGAAGCGCTTGCTGATGAGGATCAAAGACTTCAGCCTTCAGTATGGATTACACTTCAACATAAAGAAAACAAAAATCCTCACAACTGGAACAATAAACAGAAAATACTGAAGTTGTCAAGGATTTCATTTTACTTGGATCCACAATCAACACCCATGGAAGCAGCCATCAAGAAATCAAATGACATATTTTATTGGACAAATCTGCTACAAAAGACCTCTTTAAAGTGTTAAAAATTGAAGATGTCACTTTGAGGACTAAGGTGTGCCTGAACCAAGCCATGATATTTTCAATCGCCTCATATGCATGCTAAAGCTGGACAATGAATAAGGAAGACAAAAGAACTGAAACTTGAATTATGTTGTTGGTGAAGAATAATGAATATACCATGGACTGCTAGAAGAATGAACACACCTGTCTTGGAAGAAGTACAGCCAGAATGCTCCTTAGAAAGGTGGGTGGCAAGACTTGGTCTCACGTCCTCTGGACATATTATCAGGAGGAATCAGTCCCTGGAAAAAGACATCGTGCTTGGTAAAGTAGAGGGTCAGTGAAAAAGACAAAGATCCTCAATGAGACAGATTGAGACGGTGGCTGCAACAGTGGGCTCAGACATAGCAATGAGAAAGGCCCAGGGCTGGGCACTGTTTCGTTCTGTTGTACATAGGGCTGCTATGAGTTGGAACTGACCCAACAGCACCTAACAACAACATCATAAACTCACTAGATCTCCTGGGGATAGAATGTCATATTCAGTGTAGAATAGATAGAGTTTCTTTGTTTACCATATTTACTAATACTATGATTTACATTTGATAACTTCCACATTCTGTTGGATCGCTTTTCTTTGGAATGGACACAAACGTGCGTCTCCTGCAGTCTGTTGGCCAGGTAGCTAGCTTCCAAATTTCTTTGCATAGTGGAGTGAGCATCTACAGTGCTGCATCTGTTTGTTGAACCAACTCAGTGGGTATTCTGTCAGCTCCTGGAGCCTTGTTTTTCGCCAGTGTCTTCAGTGTAGCTTGGACTTCTTGCTTCACTACTACCAGTTCTTGATCATATGCCACCTCATGAAACGACTGAAAATTGACCATTTCTTTTGGTACTGTGACTCTGTGTATTCTTTCCATCTTTTGTGTGTGTGCTTTAAGTGAAATTTTACAAATCAAGTCAGTCTCTCATACAAAAATTAGTATACAGCTTGCTATGTACTCCTAGTTCCTCTCCCACCAATGAGACAGCACACTCCTCTCAACGCTGTATTCCCCGTGTCCAGTCAGCCACTTTCTGTCCCCCTCTGCCTTCTCATCTCCCCTCCAAACGGGAGCTGCCCACATAGTCTCATGTGTCCACTTGAGACCAGAAACTCACTCCTCACCACTATTTTTTCTATCCTATAATCCAGTCCAATCCCTGTCTGAAGAGTTGGCTTTGGGAATGGTTCCAGTCTTGGGCCAACAGAAGGTCTGGGGACCATGACCTCCAGGGTTCCTCTAGTCTCAGTCAGATCATTAAGTCTGATTTTTTTATGGGACTTTGAGGTCTGCATCTCACTGCTCTCGTGCTCCGTCAGGGATACTCTGTTTCATTCCCTGTCGGGGCAGTCTTCGGTTGTAGATGGGCACCATCTAGTTCTTCCGGTCTCAGGCTGATGTAGTCTTGGATTTACGTGGCCATTTCTGTCTTTTGGACTCATAATTACCTTGTATCTTTGGTGTTCTTCATTCTCCTTTGCTCCAGGTGGGTTGAGACCAATTGATGCATCTTAGATGGCCGCTTGATAGTGTTTTTAAGACTGCAGACGCCACTCACCAAAGTGGGATGCAGAATGTTTTCTTAATAGATTTTATTATGTCAATTGACCTAGATGTCCTCTGAAAACATGGTCCCCCAACTGCTGCCCCTGCTACTCTGACCTTTGGAGCATTTGGTTTATTCAGGAAACTGCCTTTCATTTAGTCCAGTTATGCTGACCTCTCCTTTATTGTATGTTGTCTTTCCCTTCACCTAAAATAGTTCTTGTCTACTATCTAAATTTGCGAATATCCTTCTCCCTCCCTTTCTCCCCACCCTCATAACCATCAAAGAATATTTTCTTCCCTGTTTAAACTATTTCTTGAGTTCTTATAATAGTGGTCTCATACAATATTTGTCCTTTTGCAACTGACTAATTTCACTCAACATAATGCCCTCCAGATTCCTCCAAACTATGAAATATTTCACGGGGGGGGGGAGGGAGGGAGAGTGTTTTTTTACTGATTAATTAGTAGGTAAGAACTGCTTTAGGTGAAGGGAATGACAACACTCAATACATGCAAGGTCAGCTCAATTGGACTGGACCAAAAGCAAAGAAGTTTCTGGGATAAAATGAATGCTTCAAAGGTCAGCGGAGCAAGGGCGGGGGCTTGGGGACCATGGTTTAAGGGGACTTCTAAGTCAATAGGCAAAATAATTCTATTATGAAAACATTCTGCATCCCACTTTGAAATGTGGCGTCTGGGGACTTAAATGCTAACAAGCGGCCATCTAAGATGCATCAATTGGTCTCAACCCACCTGGAGCAAAGGAAAATGAAGAACACCAAGGTCACACGACAACTAAGAGCCCAAGAGACAGAAAGGGCCACATGAACTAGAGACCTACATCATCCTGAGACCAGAAGAATTAGTTGGTGCCCGGCCACAATAGATGACTGCCCTGACAGGGAGCACAACAGAGAACCCCTGAGGGAGCAGGAGATCAGTGGGATGCAGACCCCAAATTCTCATAAAAAGACCATACTTAATGGTCTGATTGAGACTAGAGGAATCCTGGCGGCCATGGTCCCCAAACCTTCTGTTGGCACAGGACAGGAACCATCCCCGAAGACAACTCATCAGACATGAAAGGAACTGGACAGTGAGGGGGAGAGAGATGCTGATGAAGAGTGAGCTAATTATATCAGGTGGACACTTGAGATTGTGTTGGCATCTCATGTCTGGAGGGGAGATGGGAGGATAGAGAGAGAGGGAAGCTGGCAAAATTGTCACGAAAGGAGAGACTGGAAGGACTGACTCATTAGGGGGAGAGCAAGTGGGAGTACGGAGTAAGATGTATGTAAACTTATATGTGACAGACTGACTTGATTTGTAAACGTTCACTTGAAGCTCAATAAAAGTTAATAAAAATATATATATATTAATGGTCACCTAATGGTATTAAAAATATGATATTCAAGTCAGCTATTATAGAGACATCTTTGGTTTAGGGTCTGTAAAAACCAATATGCCTATTGTTCATAGGAGACACCTGTGATATCTCACTGGTTTCTAGTCATGTTTGTAGAGCAAGTCAAAGTTTCACCCAAGCTTCTGTCAGTATTAATTATATAAAATACATATGGGTTGGGACGGGTGTATATCATCACCATTATCATCAGCAAAAGCACTTTTTTTGCATTATCACTAAATCAGTTAAAATTTGTGTTAACTGGGTTAAAAAAAAAAAAAAAAACCTGAGTTCAAACTTGTATAATAATTACAGGTGCATGAACCCCTTCTAGAATAAATAAACAATTGACCTAATTAGACAACATCTGGTTTAATTCATGCTCCAGAAATAACCACGACAAATGGGATTACTGTTATTGGTGAAATGGTTAGGTTATATCCTTAGAACTGGGCTTGAACTCTATCCTAGTTGATTGACAATCCACAAGTTTCATTGACTTAAAATGTGGGGATATTTCTCATTTATAATACCTCTTGGGTGTGAGTCAAGTGCAAATCTGCTCTGTATTATCATCTTTTCTAATTTCATTTCTGGTTAGCAGCTCTTATGTTAGCCACTATCATGGCAAATGCATAGGAATATGGATGGAACCAGGTAAATGGCACTTAATTCTTCTGTTTGAATGTGGAATCTTTCACTTCATTCATATTCCATTTGCCCAGCAAGTCATATGGCAAATCCTGACGTGAAAGAGATGAGAAATACCCCGCTACTCAGGATGCACCAAGGATAACCCTTTCCCTTGTTTCTAGGTATAGTGAATTAATCATATACTTCATATACCATTAGGTCTGTATTTGGCTTCCATATCATGTTCCTATATTAGTCATGGAATCGACTCGAAGGCACTGGGTTGGGATATTAGTCAGAATTTTACTACAATAATGATGCATAAAAGACAACCACAAAATCTTAGTGACAAGTAATAAAAAGTATTTCATGCAACTCTACAGATCAGCTAGGTTTTGAGTTCAGGTTGTTTCCATGCATCTCTTAATTTCCTTGGACAAGTTGAAGGGGCGGCAGACACTTGAGGCAAGTTCATCTCATGGTAGAACTTCAAGCTTTCAGAGGAGAAGTCTCTTACAGACTAGGCTGGGAAACACCACACTCACACTCATATCCACATTCCATTAACCAAGTAACATGGCCAAGACTAGTGTCAATGGGTCAGGAAATATACTCCTCCCATGGAGACAGTGTAGGTCTGTGGGGGGGGGGCAAGCAGGGGAATAATGTCAATATTTGGTGACTAATAATCTAATCTACACAAGTTGCATTCACTCATCCAAGAAATACTTTCTGGACACAAATATTTTTTTCAGATACCAAAGCAGGATGTCAAAGTATATGCATTCTAGTTGTTGTTAGCTGCCATCAAGTTGGTTCCGAGTTACGGTGACTTTATGCATCATAAAATGAAAGATTGCCATGTCCTGTAACATCTTCATGATCTTTGGTATTTTGAGTCCATTGTTGCAGCTATTGGGTTAATCCGTCTCACTGAGGGTTTCCCCCATTTTGGTTGGCTCTCTACTTTACCAAACATGGTACCTTTTTCTAGCAATTGGTTTTTCCTGATGACATGTTCAAAGTAAGCAATTTGAAGTCTCACCATCTGTCATGGATTGAATTGTGTCCCTCCCCCAAAATATCTGTCAACTTGCCTAGGTCATGATTACCTTGTGTGATTCTATGATTGCCTATCATTTTACGATCTGATGTGGTTTCGCTAAGTGTTGTACACCCTATCACTATGATGTAATAAGATGGATTAGCAGAAGTTATGTTGATGAAATGTATAAGATCAGGTAGTGTCTTAAGTGAATCTCTTTTGAGATACAAAAGAGAGAAGTGAGAAGAGAGACATGGGGGCCTCATACCACCAAGAAAGGAGTGCTGGAGCAGAGCATGTCCTTTGGGTCTGAGATTCCTGCACTGAGATGCTCCCAGACCAAGGGAAGATTGATGACAAGGGCATTCCTCCAGAGCAGACAGAGAGAGAAAGCCTTCCCCTGGAGCTGACGACTGAATTTGGACTTGTAGCCTACTAGACAGTGACAGAATAAATTTTTCTTTGTTAAAGCCATCCTCCTGTGGTATTTCTGATATAGCAGCATTAGATGACTAAGACACCATCCTAATTTCTAAGGTACATTTTGGTTGTATTTCTTCTACGACTGAATGAGTTAACATTCATTCTATTGGGAGTCTATGGTATATTCAACATTCTTCATCAACGCTGGAGTTTGCATGCATCAATTCTTTTTCTAGTAGTAGATAGACAGAAATAGATACACATAATTACATATATATAGTTAGATGGTGCCTTGCTATCTGAAGAAAAATTTAAAAAGTAGGGTAAAAGGACAAGATAGTAACTGGTTCAGGGATGAAGTCTCTCTATCATTTCTAGAAGCAGACTGCTCAAAGCAAATGAACTGGCTAAAGCCCTAAAATAGAAGAAACCTCAGCAAAATATAGCTGTAATACAATGAAAGAGCCCAGTGATGTAATAGGAATTGAGGAGCATACAATAATGGAGGCCAGGTGGAGTTGGGCCTTGAGTTTAGTTTTAAAAGCTTTCCATTCAACTCAGGTTTTTGTAAAATTGAATAGAACCTTAATAAAATCTAACATACTTTAAATGGATTATTCCATGTGCTTTATGGTACAAAGATGGGCACAGTAAGACCATTTAGATAGATATTACAAAAGTACAGGTGAGTAAGTATGATGACTTGAACCATCAAGTATGGAAAATAGCAAAAGTAGCAAAATCCTGAAGACAATGAGCAAATGCTGAATAATGCATTCTTTGAGAGAACAGTGGAGTCAGGGATGCTACTAAAGCTTTGGTTGAATAAAGGCATCATTTATTGATAGGATGAAGATTGAGCAGGAAAATATCTTGGAGAGCCTAATCAACCTTTAAACTTCAAATAAGTCAATTTTGAATACTTAATATATATCCTCATGGAGATATTAACTTGGAAGTTGATATTCAACCATAGATTTCAGGGAAGAGATTCTATTTGGAGATATAAATTTGGTAGTTGTAAGCATAGAGATAGAAATTAAACAATGACATAAACTAGATTTAGTCAAATGAGAAGTCTGTTTATTTAAGTAAGGACACAGCACTGTTCATTTCTTACAAAATGTCAGGTATCTGGTAGGGGCTGTTACTTATTTTTTAGTACTACTCTAGCTACTATTGGGCCTTTACATACCTACGTAAGTTTTAGAATTAGTTTGTCATTTTCTTTACAAATTTTGTTGTGATTTTTATTAGATTTGCATAGAATATATAAACAGTATTGGTGGAATTTAGTCTTCTTAACCATTAACTTTCTATATCTCAAGAATTATTGAGATCTACCTTCATGTCAATATTATAATTTTATCCATGAAATCCTTGAGTGGATATGTGTGTTCACGAGTGTAGGAGTGTGTGCATGCATGTGTGCGTTCATATACACGCGTGTAAGTCTGTTCACAGATATACATTAACAAAATATAATCAATAAAATACCAAAAAAATACTGAATAGAAAATACCTAAACTAGAAAGCTACTGAACTAGTAAAATCCAAAGCAAATCACTGTCATATAATTTTTATGTTACTTTTATCAAAATATCAAGAAACTTGCAATTCTTATACTTTGTAATATATTTCAGACACAGGGCCTAGTGAGGGTAAGGCATTTCCAGGGGCAATCTCTAAGTTCAGCCTTTCCCTATCCCAAATTTCAAGACGAATAGATGTTGATGAGTCAGCAGAAATGTCTCCCCCTCTTGTCTGGCTTTCATATTTGCGGCGCCTGAAAGCATTCTGTACCTTGTCTGCTGCACCCTTGGACTTGGACCCTGGCGCACGTGCCCTCCTCTGCCCCCCTTTTGCGATGCTTCTGTTTAGACAATGGAGAATACAAAATAGAACAAAACCGTGAGATTAATAATAATCATACAAATTCTAGTTGCATGACCAAGAACAAGTTACTTAACCTCTCTGAGCCTCAACTTTGTCATCTGTACAATGGCAGTAATAACAGTAACAGATTCAATAGAAGTAATAGGTCTTGACGTTGTGAGGATTAACTAGTTGCCATCCAACTGATTTCATCTCATGGCAAACCCATGTGTGTCAGAGCAGAACTGTACTCTGTAGGGCTTTCAATTGCTGTGACCTTTTGGAGGTAGATCACTAGGTCTTTCTTCTGAGGTGCCTCTGGGCAGATTGAAACCACAAATATTTTGGTTAACAGCAAAGAGAGCTTAATAATTCGTGCAACTAGGGACTCCCTGTGAAAGTTAAGTGACTTATTGTAAACAAAATGTGTAGAACACTGCTTGGTATATTGTAGTTGCTACTTAATTGTTATCAATATATCATGAATATTTATGGCATTATCACTGAAACATTTGATAACAAAGAGAACAAAAATATAAAGTTGGACAAGTCTCACTTATGCATATTATTTAACACCATAAATAAAATCCCAGAAAATGTGTGCTATCAGTAGATAAAAAGATACTGTATTTTAAACATATATTTGTAATTACAAAATTCCTAAGATGGTCCTACAATAGGACCAGTACAGTCATCCATTCATTAAAAAATATTAAGTAAGTGCATATTGTTTGTCAACTGCTGTTTCAGGTCCCATAGAAATGGAAGTAAACCATCAGACAAATTCTCTACCCATCAGAAACTTACATTCCAATGTAGAAATACACAAAAATGCATATACAAATAGAGATACAGTAAAACTCAAAGTAATGCTAATGCTTACAAAATGAGCAAGGCATTGAAGTAGAATGTTAATTTATAGGTTAAATTAGTTGGTCAGCAAAGTCCTTTCTTAAGAGTGGTATCTGAGCAGAGATCTGAATGAAAGGGGAGAGACAACCAACAGGAAAATATGCAAAAAAAAAACAAAAAAAAAAATACTAGGAGAGAGAACCAACCCCAGTACAAAGGCCTGGAGGCAATGAAACAAAACAAGGAGGATGCACAGCAGAAATCAAGGGAGAGAGGGGTGCTCTGTAGTGAGGTGAGAGATATGTCCAAAAGATTATCATGGCAGCCTAAAGGACTTGGATTTATCTAAAATCTTTGAAAAGATTTGATCAGAGAGACATGTCACCTGAGTAATGTTTTAAGAACTTCTCCCTGGTTGTTGTCTGATTAGACTCTAGAGGGAAAAATTGAAAGTTGGGAGAGCAGTTAGGAGGCCCTTACAGTGTCTGAGCAAGCTGTAATGGCAGCCAGGCCCAGGGTGTTGGCAAGGGAGTAATTTAGAAGTGGGCAGATATGGAATCTATTCTGAAGATACAACCAACAGAAAGTGTTGTATATAAGATGTTAGAGAAAGAGAGAAGTCAATGAATACTCCAAATTAGAGAAAAACCCCAACATCACATCAGTGGAGGAGAAACATTTTTGGTAAAAAATAATACAAATTCCCATAGAACACTAAATACAAACATACTAATTTTTTTTAATAGTCTAGAAGAGGCAGAAAAAAATCTGTAATATGATAAAATGCATACATATTTTAAATGGAAAATAAAACACTGTTAATGTTTTCCATCAATGTTAGAATCAAACATTAAGGATCAAATACTCAACACTTTTCTTGGAAATCGTAGATCTGGATATCAACACTGGAACCAAAAATATCTTACCTTTGAAAAGCTAGCAAAAACGAATGGTATTTATGTATGATATAATCATCCTGAAACACTATTAGACTCAACTGAAAAATCATATAAACTAAAAAGAATGCTCAGAAAGTATAATTGGCACCCCATTAATATAGATAAAGTATAACCCTGAAGAGTTATAAATTTTATTTTCTTATAAAATCAAAAATGCAACAAAATTTATACATTTCCTAAATATAAATTATCAATTTATATTTAGGAAATGTATTTGGCGATATTTATATAAAACATTTTTGCCTTGAACGCCACTTAAACCAAATGAAACCCATTGTTATTGAGTTGATTCCAACTTACAGCAACCCTATAAGAGTGATGTAACTGCTCAGTAGGACATTCTTGCTGTACTTCTTCCAAGACAGATTTTTTTCTCCTTTTGGCAGTCCACAGTACATTAAATATTCTTCACTAAAACCATTATTCAAAAGCACCAACTCTTCTTTGGTCTTCCTTACTCCTTGTCCAGCTTTCACACACATATAAGGCAGTTGAGAACACCATGGCTTGGATCAGGCACTCCGTAGTCCTTAAAGTGACATCTTTGCTTTTTAACACTTTAAGGAAGTCTTTTGCAGCAGATTTGCCTAAAGTAACACGTCATTTGATTTCTTGAGTGCTGCTTTGATTGTCTCTCCAAGTAAAATGAAATCCTTGACAAGTTCAATATTTTCTCCTTTTATCATGACGTTTCTTAGTGGTCTGGTTGTGAGGATTTCTGTTCTCTTTATGTTGAGGTGTAATCTATAATGAAGGCTGTGGTTTTTGATCTTTATCACTAAGTGCTTCAAGTCCTCTTCACTTTCAGTAAGCATCGTCTTGTCATCTGCATATCACAGGTTGTTAATGAGTCTTCCTCTAATCCTGATGCCAAATTCTTCTATACAGTCTGGCTTCTCAGGTTACTTGGTCAGCGTACAGATTGAATAAGTATGGTGAAAACAGAGAAAACAAAAATCATCAAAACTGAACCAATAAGCAGCATCATGATAAACAGAGAAAAGACTGAAGTTGTAGAGGATTTCATTTTGCTTGGATCCACAATCAACACCCAGGAAAGCAGCTGTCAAAAAAATCAAATGTCTTATTGTATTGGGCAGATTGAGCTGCAAAAGAGTTCTTTAAAGTGTTCAAAAGCAAAGATGACACTCTGAGGTCTAAGGTGGGCCTGACCCAAGCCATGGTATTTTCCATCGCCTTATATGCATTTTTTTTTTTTTACATGCATGCAAAAGCTGGGACAATAAATAAGGAAGGCCGAAGAAGTACTGACACCTTCGAATTATGGTGTTGGCAAAAAAATATTGAATATACCATGGGTTACCAGAAGTAGAAACAAATCTGTTTTGGAAGAAGTATGACCACAGTGCTCCTTAGAAGCGAGGATGATGAGGCTCTGTCTCACGTACTTTGGACATGTTATCAGGAGGAACCAGTCCCTGGACAAAGACATCGTGCTTGTTAAAGTAGAAGCTCAGCAAAAAAGAGGAAGTTCCTCAATGAGATGGATTAACACAGTGACTGCAACAGTGGTCTCCAACATGGTGACAACTGTGAGGATGGTGCAGGACTGGGCAGTGTTTCCATCTGTGGTCCATAAGGTCAGTATGAGCTGGAACTGATTAGACCCACCTAACAACAACAACACAACAGCAACAATGTACGGCGAGCAATTTCACATGGGTTTCACTACGTCTTTGATGTGGTGGTTGACAGGTGAAATGGTGCACTGTAGATTAGTGGGAAGGCACAACTGGACCCATGCATAACCTTGCTTATTGGGTCACAGGCTGTGACAGTAATAATTCCTGCTTAGGAGAATTTGAAAGCTGTTCATTGTGGACGTGTGAGGGACTCCGAAATACTTGCAGAAATTTCCAAGTGGGTGGGGTGCTCTAGTGTGAGCATCGGGAGGAATGGACCCCACGTGTGCTTTACATCCTCTGCAGATTATGACACAATCAAACATTCCCTTTTCACTGTCTTGCAAATTGCAAGAGAACAGGGGGAATTTTTAGGCAGGACGCTTTCAAAACACATGGCAAGAAAATTTATTGAAACATTAAATTCAAAATAAAATTTTCCTATATTTTTCTTCCTTCCCTGTCTCATTTCAAGGAGGTAGTTGGACTCACAGGGTTGAACCTCTGAAACTTTGAGACTCTGAAGAGCCTGTTGTAAAAGCCTCAGCTCACTGGAGTAATCACACTGCGTGAACTGAAGCCCAGGGGAGGAGTGAGAGTCGGATAGCAGAGTCCTAGAAATAGGAAAGGGGTTGGCCCTGCTTCTTGACAGTGCCCTGGGGTAGACGGCAGCACCTCAAAGGATAATGCAGGCACATAGGTACACAAACCCCATCATGGTGTTCGCAGCCCTGCCAAGGTTCTCCTGCTCCAGCTAGGAATGGAAGGAGCAGAGCCAATACTTCTAGAGAAATCACCCACGTAGGCTGGGGCAATGGGTGTTTTGAAGCCTGTCTCCAAACCTTGGTCCTTCATTAGACCCCAGGAATTATTGCATATCTGGATGAGGAGGAAACCTAAAAATAAGTAAGGTGAAAATCCACCACCCCGTCCCCCCCCCCGCCCCCCAATTTTGTAAGCAGGCTGCTCTGAGCTGGAATTCAGTTTATTTAAAGAAATATCATGCTTTTTTTCACACAGGATTTTATGCAGATTCACACTTATGATTCATATTATTCATTTATCCATTAAGTCAACAAAGATTTACTGTATACTGACTACATGTCAGACCCTATGCCATGTACTCTTGATGATAAGATAACTCAGAGAAGGTCCCTCATTGCCTGATCAGAGAAAGAGCCAAGTTAACCGTTGTATCAGTTGTGTATTGCTGTGTAACAAATGACCCCAAAATGTAGCACTTAAAAGAACAACCACTTACTAAGCTCAGAGTTATTCTGGTTGTCAATTTGGGGATCTTCCTATCTGGGCCAAGCACAGTGACTCGCAGCAGGCCTTCCTCATGTGTCTACAGTTCGCTTCCAGGTCAGCTAGGAGCCATTTCGTCTAAAATCAACTCAGTGAAACTGCTGGATCCTCTCTCCAATGGTCTCCCACCATCCAGCAGGCTGGCCTGGGTCCGTTCCCATGGGTTCTCAGGGTTTAAGAGCAACAAAAGGGCAAGTCTCAATGCAAAGTCCTTTCAACTCTCACCTTGTATCCGGTTCACTACTATCTTAATGGCCAAAGCAACCGTAAGGTCAGCCTCAAATGAGGGTGCAGAAAGACTCCTGCTGCTGAGGAAAGGCGCTCCAGAGTCTCACAGAAGGCATGGACACAGAGAGAGGGAGAATGTGTCGACCTTCCTAAAATCATCTGTGGCAAGTAAATGTAATTGTGTTTTATGTGGTGGTAAAGGGCATCTTAAATACAAAGGTGTACAGAGGAAGAAGTGGACAAATTTACCAGGAAAAGGGTCAGGGAAGATCTCAACTAGGAAGTGATGCCTGAACCAAGTTGGGAATATGGTTGGATAGTTAAGGGATGACAAAGGCCCAGAATCCAGGAAACCCCAAGAATTCTCTAGAGGCTTCAGTACGAGGTGAGGGATGGCTTGATGAGAACATTCTGAGGAGACAGAGTGAAGCCACTGGAGCATTTGTCAACAGGCACAGATCGTCTTTTGTTCTGTTTTCCAACCAGTCCTCCCTCCTATACAGTTGGGAGTCACACAAAACGAGCCCCTAGCATCTTCGTGTTGTAATTTCTATTTTCTACCGAGAAGTCAGCACCTCTCTCGTCACCTCCCCAACTTTCCTAATTTCTTCCATAATAGATCTCCCCATTTCCAGGATCTTTTTCTAAATGGCATCCAAAACAAAAATAGAGTCTGGAAGAAGCAGAGGTCATGGGCTTTCCCAAGTCAACTCCTAAACCTCCTATTCTGGCTGCATAAAAGTCCTGAGTCTTAGGGCTTTTTGGTGAGGCCATAAGCCTAACCTGTTCCAACAGGGTCAGTTCTCTTCACCACATACTTCACCAGGGAGAGTAGGCCAGGAGATGGGAAGGGGGACAACATCTCCTAGTCAGAGTGAAGAGCCTGTGTGAAGCCTCAGAGGCTAAGGAGACCTGAAAAGGGTGCAGAGTGGATGTTGTATGACCAGGGCTGGAGAGACGATTCAAACTGAGTTAAATGAGAGGATTTGGTGGAAGCAACTGCCCTTCACACTATTTTCATTCCCTGTATGCTCTCTCTCCCTCCCAAGGGATGGTAACCTCTTTGAGTGCAGAGAGAAGTTTTAATTTATTTTTAATATATAATCTCCCTCCTCCCAGCCCCCAAGCCCCTACTTCAACAGTTGCCATATTTTCCTTGCTGCCCAGCTTTGCTTCAAACTGGGCCCATAGAACCGAGCAGTGTCAACAATGATGTCACACAAGGGCTATGGAAGTCTTGGTGCTCGCTCAGATGTCAACTGCTCTTTGGAGAGGGTGTCGATCTGAGGTCTCCTGCAGGAGAGTGTCTTTAGATAGCAAATCCAGGAAATTCAGGGCTACATCAGAGTCTCCAAGTCATGAAAGATTCAGATATCATCAGTAACTGGGAGGAGGGATAGAGATCCTTCAGAGTACCATTATTTTTTGGATGTCTTCACCCAGACAGGATGAATCAGTGATAAACAAAGAAGAGGCCTTTCTCTAAGACTCTAAATAAGGGTGAGAGGAAAAATCTCCCAGATGGGTGAGAGCTAGGGAACTAGGGGATCTGATTTCCACAGAAATCAGAGCTATGACAGGAGAAGATGAAGGATTTGAGGTGAACAGATAGGGTCATAAGGAGGATTGACCTAAGAAAGCATTTCCTGTCATTTAGTAGATAATTCACCAAAGTTTGTAATGTCCATGGGAAATGCAGGAATAAATCAATGATCAAACTTAGGATTCTGAGAAATTTCTGGAATAAGTGCAGAAATAATACTCAATTGTTCTGGCCTTTAAACCTGATGGAAAGGAAGGAAGCCAGTGTACAACTGGGACAGAGAATGTAGGACTGAGGAAAGGGTGGTGAGGGAAAAGTGTATTGCATTATTATATTTTCTAATGAAATGGAATGAACATACTATGTGAAGAACTAAGAAAATTTTCAGGAGGTTCTAGGAGTGGGTGGTGTGAAGAAGCACAGGGCCCACATCATTGTGAACCATGCAGCCCCAGCCTGTTAGGGCAGAAGAAGGTCTTTCACACTCCTTCCCTAGACCCAGGAACGCGCCTTTTCCTCCTATGTCTCCTCCCCACCTCTCCCCAAGGACCTAAATCCCTCACAGCAAAGATAGCTACAGGATAGAATTTTTTACATTCCTACTTGACTTAACCTGAGCTTCATCTAGGATTACTAATTTCCCACTGTATCATAGGCCAGTTTTGTTGCTCTCCCCACTACCATTATCTCTGCTGCCCCCTAGCCTATGCTGCCCTCCCCTGGCCGTGCTTCCTGCTCCTTCCTGGTTTTCTGACACCCTCTTGACAAGTCCCCCATCCCATCTTCTGTCTGTCCCTGGAGCTTTCACTCCCCTCCCAAACTGCTTCCATTCATTTCTTCGTTAACTCACCAATCCTTCCTTCATATTCAGAAATGTGCACAGACCGTTAGGCTGACATTACAGCACACCCAGACACACTCAGGTGAGGTTCTTGTATGTTGCCCACCTGAGGTTTGTGGCATCAAAACTCTCAGAAATGGACATCTGTTTCTGCATCACCCTGAAGGAGTGCTTCTCATAGCAGCATGGTAAGGACCTTCTGTTCAGAAAAGGGCAATTTTAACCTTCTACCCTGGGTTGGTTAAGGATACAAGGAGAAGCTTTATATGCATATAAAATACAAATTTTTCTAAGTATGCTTCCTCCTATAAATACCCTTCCCTTAAAAGAAGGCTGAAAAAAGTTTAAAAAGTGATGACAATTTCTCCTGTTTCACTGTTTACACTCTAAATCTGTTATGAAAATCACTTTCATAGAAAATGTCTCTCAGAGAAGTCATGTGTGATTATGAAAGATCAGGCAAATGAGGTCATTTTCAAGTTCCAAAGGAACAATTTCATTTGGCATTCAACAAATGCCAAAAAAATTAATGTGGAGACCCTCTCTTTGCAATAGAAATTATCAGTGTATTATAGTCCTTTGAAAGACTATAGACTTCTGTTATGAAGTGCTAATATCACAAAAGATTTCCCAGAGGAGACTTGGTCTCCCACAGTGATGTTCCCCAAAGATGGAAGGTCCCCAGGGAAAAAGGAAGAAACCACAGGTCCTGCAGAGGTGGAGGACAGTGATGATGGAGAGGCTCCCAGGGACACCTGAAACCAGGGTCTTGGGTCACAGTTGAGGACCCAGTGCCCAGAGGGTTCATGTAAGTTAACTCTTTATTATCAGAAGTCTCAACCCAAGAGGAAAGTGCCACTCAAGCTAGAATATCGGAAGCAAAAAACGTAAGCTTCAGGTCCAGGAAGACTCCTTAAGAATCAGAGAGGTCTTCTTTCTCAGCTTCCTCTGAACAGATATCTCACTCATCAAGCTACTCCAGAGAAGCCATGAGTCAAGCATGTGTACTTCACCCAAGTGTGTACAGTTAAGGGGGTAGCCGTGGTCCGGCAGACCAAAACATCCCCTGCCTCCGTAGGCAAGATGCCCCCAGTCTTGAGGCCAAGTTCTCAAAGACAGCCCCATCGGCTCTGCTTCCAGTCTACACAATACCTAAGCCTCGGTCAGCATCCTGGAGTCCTGGCAAGAAGAGCCGGGCACCTCCAGGAGCATCTAGAGGAGCAGAGACAGGGGCTGGAGAGGCTACAGCACCTACTGGTGCTGCTGCAGATGTGGGAGACCTGGCTACAGAGGGTACAGGCATGGCCTCAAAATGTGGGCCCTTCTGGAAAGACGTCCTTTCAGGCTCCTTTCACCCACTGCACCTGTAAAACCCTCACATGTGCCTTCCTCCCCACCCCACTCCACCCCCTTAACTGCATGGAGAGCTCCAGCCCGAGGGGGAACTGGATGGAAGAAACCTCAGGACAGCTGACCATAGACACCAGGTCTGCTCAGAGGCTCTCTTGGAGAGGAAAGGACAGGCCTCATCTGGATGGTGAGCTCTTGAGGCCTTGAGGATGAGCACAGCATTAGTAGGGAAAGTGAAATGGGATTTCAGTGGGACTTGGGAGACTGAGAGGGAGCCTCTGTAATGACAGGTCTAAGGGAAGTGTGATGGTGAAGGGGGCATCACCAAGTTCTTTGTGGCAGAAGGAGCCAATGAGACAGTAGGCTGTGGGGAAACCTGCCTGCAGGTGAGCAGTGGGCATAAAGCCCTAAGCCAATGACAGTCAATTCCTTTCCCAGCAGTCTTCACACATAATCAGTGACACTTGTTTCGTCTTTCTCTTTTCTATGGTCTAGCCTGAACTGCCCCGAGATCAGAGAACTGGAAGAGAAAAGCCTGACTGAGATGAAAGGAGCAAAAGAGAAGGCAAGGCCTCCTAAACCTGGTAAAGACAGCCAGAGTACAGATAACCAAAGGTTGAGGGTAGGAAGGGGCAGCTTGAGGCCCAGGCTCTGCAGGCCCAGAAAAGCCCAAGTCCCATCCTCAATATCAAGCTCCAGGGCCTGGGAAGCCCTGGAAGTGCCAGAGGTATGTCCACCCTGGGAAATGAAACCCCAGTTGGCACAGGGAAGCCCTCAGGGGTAAGGAAGGATAGACAGGGACTCCAGGTCAGGCACCTCCACCTGCAGGCTGTCCTACTTTTATTTCTCAGAGTGGAAGTGAGGGGTCCTATATGGGACTGGTTGGGGTTGATGGCAGCAAGGGTTCTGAAGTGGGTAAATTCTGCAGTCTCCTGATAAAGAAACAGAAAGACTGAAATGCTCAGAGATACTGAGTGAGAGGGGTCTTGCATTCCCATCCTATGCAGAGGCTGCCTGGGAGGTCCACCTGTCTAAAGACCTTGTGGACAAAATCTTCTTTATCTTTAAAAGATGTATCTTTCCAGTTAACTTCCTCTATGTTGAGTCCTGAAAAAAGGCCTACAATGTATACCGTGGGTTTTCCAGTAGAGCAACAAGGGGAGGAACGTGGTAGTGGGACATCAGAGAAAGAACTGTCTAATGGTCCACTTGTTACTTAATGAATTGCACATGGTGTCCAGCATTCTTCCTTACCCCGAAGACATGTACATGCAGTAGATGTTTGAACAATGACTGCATTAATCCTGACAGAACTCTTTTTGGCCATTTCCAGGTATAGAGACCAGAAGAGGTCATTAGCTCCAAGAACAAGCAAGAAATTTGCTGAGACCTTTGTTCCATCTCTGAGTTTGCTCTTCACCCAGTGGTGAAAGTCTCTGAATCCAGTATTGATGACAGTGTTTTGCCTATATAAAATAACAGCCAATAAAACTGTTTTAAATATATACATATATATATTTCTATGATTTTTTTTTACTTTGAAAACTCTTGTATTCTTATTATAACACATTTAACAACACAGATCTTTATAAGAATTATAATAAGAGCTATCCCCACATGTGTAAATTTTACCTGCTTCTCCAAGGTGTCCATGTTCAAAGACACATGTGTACCTCTTCACACATTCCTGTTTGCTGGAACACATATGCATAGTCACAGGTACACACGTAGCTTTATGGTTTGTTTGCTTTTCTGGAGATTAGGTCACACTCTACCCACATGTTTCTCTGCACCATTCTTCACTTGACAATTTATCTTGGTTCCCATAAGTCAGTAGCCATGGCAGTAACGCTATCTTTTTGGTTCTTCTAATTTTTAACTCATATATAAACGGGAACATACCAAAAAAACAAAAAACCCGAACTCACTGCCAGCAAGTTGATTCCGACTCATAGTAACCCTATAGAACAGAGTAGAGCTGCCCATGGGATTTCTAAGGAGCAGCTGGTGGATTTGAACCACCAATCTTTTGGTTAGCAAGCGAGCTTTTAGCCACTGTGCCACCAGGGCAGTACACACTGTCAACAGTCACATACAACTCTACAGAAATGAAAAGACATATCATCAATGCTTTTGAAGCATACTGTTTCTATATGTTTTAACTCTCCTCTGCCTGTCTTTTCCGACAAGTGAATCCAAGGGAATTCACACTAAGAATCTGTTAAGTTTATCTCATTATCCTTGCTTAAACCGTTAAACAGTTATAAAACTCTGCAGATTCCCTATTTAAATTACACGTTCATGAAGAAACGTGCATTTTCTTCCTGAAATAATACGATAAATTCACATTATCAAGGTTGAGGAAATCAGTGTTGTTTCCATGTCCCAGTGGTAGACATTAATTCAGCAGTCAATTAACAAAAAATGTTTTAACAGAATTATTTAAACTGTGAATTCCTCTGAGATTGAAAATATACCAAGTATAAATGCAACACTTTGCACTGGGTTTTCTCCTCGAAATGAACACATTTTTCTTTCAAGTTTATTTTTCATGTCCTTTGGTACTAAGTACTTCTCTTTAAGACCTCAACTAGAAGCTGGGAAGGCTTATCTCCTGAGAAGGAACCGAAGAGATCTCACTTACTGACAGAAAGATGGGGCCAAACCAGATCTCAGGGATGACAATCCCTTTTGTAATGGGCCCAAGAACTCACATGCATTATATTTGATTTCTCTGAGATCCAGGTCAGTCATGGTGCTTCCCAAACTTCACTGTGCACCCAGATCACCTAAGGATCGTGTTAAAATGATGAGTCTGAGTCAGGAGGTCTGGGTTGAGGCCCAAGAGTCTACATTTCCATCAAGGTTCCAGGTGCTACCAGTGCTGCTGGTCCCTGGATCCCAGCCTGAGGAGAGAGGTCCTAGAATATCCAAATGAAGAATTCAGATTCAAGAAGATTCAGGGAATAAAGAAGAAACATCTACATCAATTCAACTGGCCATACCTCTGAGAGGGGTGGGGATCAAAAGTGCCTAGAGCAACCATCCTTCATTCCCAAACCCAACCGGGATATCAGAGCAGTAGCCAGAGCCATGGCTGGGTTCCCAAAAGCTCCTTCCTGTGCTCAGCCCACCAAGGTACAAAGGAGAGTAATACGGATTGGTGAAGTCAGAAGTGGCCGAGTCTACTTCTATCATAAGCACGGGTGTGAGTGTTGACCTCAATACACGCAGGCCCAACTTGTGACTCCCTCCTTCTAGACCTGGTGAGGCTCCATGACCCTATGGTCAGCTCAGAATTCTTCCATAGGAGACACCTCTGAGACAAATTTGATGAGAAGATCTGTGGCCTTGGGATTTTCTGATGGGGTTGGTGTCTGTTTTGGGGCGCAGATTTGACACGGGGGGGCCTTTCTTTCTTTCCATGGGGCTTTCTGACCCTTGCTGACATCGCAAGATCAGATGCAGCGAGTGCCCAAAAGAGCAAAAAAGAGGGGATGTTGGTTGGGTCTGGGTGAGGGGTGTCAACTTGAATCTCAGTGGTGGGAGGGGGACATGGAGCATTTCACGTGCATGTCTCCAGCATAAAGAGTAGTTAGGAAATCCCAGTCTACAGCTTTGGCTGCAAATGAGATGCATGGAAAGCCCTGGAATCACCAGAGATATGACAGTTGTGCCTCCATTATTGGGAGAAGAGATAGCAGAGAGTTTCCCTATTCGAGCTGTCTTTCTTTGGATTCATGCATCCATTCCACAAATATTGAACTACCTAAAACATACTACACTAGGAAGTGTTCTATCTATGATCGGGGGATATATCAATGCATAAAGCACACAAAAATTCCTGTCCTCACTAAGCTTATAGTCCAGTGGAGAGACAATAGATAATAAATGTAATAAACTAGGAAATATTTATTATGTTAGAGGTGATAAGTGCTAGTAATAAAATAGGGCACAATTAGTGAAGGTGACAAAGACTTCCTCCAAAACTGATAGAGAAAGCCTTCCCCTGGAGCTGACATCGTGAATTTGGATCACCAGCCTATTAGACTCTGAGAAAATAAATTTGTCTTTGTTAAAGCCATCCTCTTGTGGTATTTCTGTTGTAGCAGCACTAGATGACTAAGACAGAATTTGGTACCGAGAGAATGGGGTGCTGCTCTAACAGATACTTAAAATGTGGAAGTGGTTTTGAAACTGTAAATGGACAGACTCAGAAGGAAGTGAGGAGAACTGGTAACACCGGAGAAGGTACCGATGGTGAGAAACAGCAGCAGAGGACCAGCAGCAGCAGGGAGCCAGGAGCAGCACACCCAGGAAACCAGGGCCAGGCAGTGCTGAAGTCAACCCAAGAAGCGAGAGAGCTGAGTGCCTGTGTGCTGGAGGATTCCTGGCAGAGTGGAGTGCCTCCAGGCACTTATCGGGGGAGCTACTGAGCTTTGGAACACTTGCCCCAATAGGACAGATGTGGGCATAAGGCCAGAGGGCCAAGAAGCCAAAAAGCAGAGGTTAAAAGAGACAAGGAACACTGTAAGCTGAGCTGCCTTAGTCTCAAAAGGTATAGCCTTGACCTCTGGGATTTCAAAGTGGAGCCATGACTTCTGGTGTTTCTAAGGGTGGAGTCGCCACTCAGATGGACCAGGAGAATGGTATGACTAAAGTCGAGGGAGCAGAGTTGCCATCAAAGTGGGTCAGGAAGGCAGAGCTGAACCCCAGGGCTCTGGGGCCTCCGCTCAGAATCTGGAGAGTGTGGCCAATACCTAGAGTCTAGAGGGCTGGGCCATTGTGTAAATGGTCTCAGAGAACAGAGGATTATTTGCAAAGCCTTTAGGGATAATGTAATGTGTTCTGTTAACTTGCTTGGTGCTTGTTATCCCTTCTATTCTTCTAGTTTCTCCATTTGTAATGGAAACGTACAGCTTGCACTTGTCCTGCCACTGCATTTGAAAACAGAAAACTTATATTCTAGATTTCACAGATGAAGAGGAATGTTTGGATTTTAGACTAGGAGTTGATTTAAGACTTTTGCTGTCATATGATGGGGTAAATACATCTTACATGTAGCAAGGACATGAATTTGGTTGGGGGGCAAAGGGTGGAATGTCATGGATCAAACTGTGTCTTCCCAAAATATGAGTCAACTTGGTTAGGCCATAATTCCTAGTATTGTGTGCTTGCCCTTCATTTTGTGATTGTAATTTTATGTTAAAGAGGATTAGGGTGGGATTGTAACCCCCTTACTAAGGTCACATCCCTGATCCAATGTAAAGGGAGTTTCTCCGGGGTATGGCCTACACCACCTTTTCTTTTCAAGAGATAAAATGAAAGAGAAGTAAGCAGAGAGTTGGAGATCTCATAACACCAAGAAAGCAGTGCTGGGGTTCCTGCACAGAGAAGCTCCTAGTCCAGGGGTAGATTGGTAACAAGGACCTTCCTCCAGAGATGACAGAGAGAGAAAGACTTCCACTGGAGCTGGTGCTCTGATTTTGGACTTTTAGCCTACTAGGGTATGAGAAAATAAATTTCTCTTTGTTAAAGCCATCAGCTTGTGGTATTTCTGTTACAGCAGCACTAGATGACTAAGACAGTTAAAGGTGATAAGTGCTAGTAATAAAAAAGGGCAGGGCTAGGGAGCATGTGAGTGTGAATGGGAGGGAAGAGTTTCCCTGGTTGCAATTTTAAATGGGTGGTCAGGGTAACCCTTAATGAGGAAATGGATTTTGAGCAATGAATTTTAAATGGTGAGCTAATTAGTCACATCTAAATCCTAGATTCTGGGGGCCAGAGGTGGTGCTGGAATGGGCCAGGACATGGGCAGAGCTGTGAGCTCATCTCAGGGAACCATGGAGATTTCCCTCTCGATATGGCTATGCTGTGCCACCTTGAAATAGGCTATAGGATTTCAGGGCTGGCCCCAGGAAAATAGGTCATCTCCCCATCTGCGCACTGCATGGGTTTTCCCTCTGATTTTCTCCTCTTGGGCAGCAGACACCCGTTTTGAGAAGCTGGGCTAAGGGAAATGCTCTCCAAACCCCTCTATAAGGTCACCTGGTTTTTTTACTTAACCAGAAGCAGAACCTAGGTATTCTGGTCAAAGGCATGTAGGATGCCGAGTGGGCCCCAGTGGTGGTATAGACGGACTGATCCTCTTTTCTCAGTGATAGCTTCATAACACGTTCATTCAGGGGCCTGGCCCTGGACTGCTCCCTGTGTGGGAAGGACTATTCTGTGTGGTCTCTGTGATGATCCCTGATTACTTCTGAGGAGCTCGGGTTTATAGGCCATTTTAGGTGCCTCTGCTATAATCTGCCTTCTGGTGACTCTTCTCCATTGGGTTTTTGCTTTTTCTCTATTCACTGAGAGAGATCTTAACATATTCTGAATGCCTATCCTTAGGTAGTTATGTTCATTGCAAATATCCCCACCCACCCCCCCCCCGAGTTTGTGGCATTTTTTCCCCTTTTTCAGTAAGAATGAAAACTTCATTGGTTTGAAAAATACTGAATTTAAAAAGTGCCTTTCTTGCAGGATTTTCTAAGAATTCCCATATTGTCTCTTAGTCACACTCACAGCAGAGGCCTTGGCAATGAGACATTGGGCAATATCATTCTGGACCCCAAATGAGCAGTGTTAACAGAAAAACGGGACTGAATTCCCATGTGGCCAGGAACCAGGCCTGAAGGCCTTCCCCAGGGAGGCATTTCAAAGATGTCTGGAGCAACGGGTGTGCCTCCCAGGGAATCGTGAATGAACCTCTCCACAGGCCTGCTTTGAGGGGTCCCCACTCACTTATGTACCAAGCTTAGTGCTTAAAATGTCATCATTCTGCTTACAGTCTAGGTAAGAATTAGAATGCTTCCCTGAGGGGAAAATTCTTCATATGTGCTCCATAATCAAAGCACCTCAGGACAAAGTTTAAAAGAAAAGCAAGGCACTTCCCACCAGTCCTTAACTGAGAGGGTCTTTGTGAGAATTTCGTGAGACTCACGGAAAAGGACACAGTAAATGCCGCCTTCTTTTCTCCTCAAGAAAAAAAAAAAAACTGGCGCTAAGATGTCAGGCATTCCACAATCTCCTCTTCTCGTCCCGTATCTAAGTTTTCTAATAAAACTAGGAACCAAGCGATCAGCTGCTGTGAGAAGAGAACCCAGGAGTATTTCCAGTCTATGTCATGTTTGAGCTTCAGTGAAACCCTGTTTCAAGTCATTAGATCGGTGGAGGAGCTGGAAGGCTGAAACTACTGGCCCTCGGACTTGCGGGAAGGACGGAGTGTGGTTGACAGGGCCTCCTGGGCTATTCTTTGCCCCAAGAGGCTTTGGAGGCTCCTTCGTGTTAAAGCAAAGGCCTTTCAGGCCTAGCCAATAAGAGCAGCGAAAGACTTTGAAAAGACTTTGAAAGAAGAAACGGACTCAGGAGGGGCAGGTTTGAAGCTTTTCGTCTTCAGTCAGCTTTCTGGCTTCAGGTCACCCTGGCCCCTGGCTGCCTGCAGAACCGGGCCTTTCTAACTCATCCACCTCTCTCTCCCTCCCAGCTTTCCCTCAGCACCATGGGCGGTGGCTTCTGCCAGTTATGATGGTGTCCTTTCAGTAGCTCCTTGCACCTTTCAGAGTGGGCAGGTGCTCAGGGTATAGAGCACAAACCCACAGTGTCCTTCAAAACCCAAACCTACTGCCATCAAGTCGATTCCAACTCATAGAGACCCTGTACAACACAGTAGAACTGCCCCACAGGGTTTCCAAGGCTGTAAATCTTCACAGAAGCAGACTGCCACCTCTTCTCCTGTGGAGTGGCTGGCAGGTTTGAACCACCAAACTTTTGGCTAGCCGCTGAGCACTTTAACCACTGTGCCACCAGGGCTCCTTACAGTACCCTTTGTTGTCCTTTAGCAGAAACACTGCTGAGAGGACATGAGGCCTGACTGATCCTGAGGCTCAGATGGGGAGAACCCGAGGAGTGGGTGGGAGTATTGACTTCAGAAAATCTCAGCTTCCTCAGGGTCAGGTCCCTGGGATCAAGCCCGAGTGTTGGAAAACTGAAGTGGTTCTGAACCTCAGTGTGTTGAATGTCTAGTACACAGGCCTGGGCAGTCCCTGGAGGATTCTCAGACCTTATTCTGGCCAGCACTGGGGAAACCCTCACGGGGCGACGAAAGCAGCAATATTCCTGGGGATCTTTATTCCAGGATCTGAACTCAGTTTGTACAGTCTTGGGAGGTGGAAGATGAGAAAGTTAGGGACCAGGCAGAGTGTCAAAAGAGGAGGCTCATTTCACGTCCTTTGGATTCTTGTTTCATTCCCCCCCTCCCGCCTTTTTTTTAGCAACTAGGGCTCCAAACAGGCATTTATTGTTTCGAGCTCATTTTGTTAACTCTGTCTGAGCAGAGAACAGTCTGCTCACAGCTAGTGATGAGAATGGGGGAAACAAATACCCTAGCCCACTCCAGGGCAGGCTTTGCTGCAGGAAATCCTTGCAGCTTAGCTCTGCTATCTTCTTCTGTCTCCCCTAGACTGAGCAAAGCAGAGGGGTGTGTGGGAAACCTGCCACAGCCATTCTCAGTAGGGGCCTGCTCACAGCTGACCTCTAAAATAAAGCCTTCCATTGTATCAGGACCAGAATTGCCTGAAGAGCTTCTTAGAAGTGTAGATCCCTAGATACCCCCTCCCCAAATTGCTGAGCAGCTAGGGGCCCATGAACCACTCTCTAGCACCTTCCATGGGGGTCTTCCAGGGTGGGGTCTACAGTGGCAGAGTCATGGGAGGGTGGGGGCAAAAGAACTGATAGATGTCACAGGAGCCAACAAAATGGAGGTGGGAGGAAAAGAAGAAAGAACTAGATAGGGCTGAGAAGAAAATCTAGGAAAACATGTCATTGGAAAGAAACCACCCAACTAAAATCATGGGACCTCGTCCTGGGAGTGCACAGGCTCAGGACCTCAGTGCAAAGCAGCTTCATGAGGCAACTCTCCCTGCAGCTTCTGTTGCGGAATGCCAGGCTGGTGGAAAAACAGTGCAAGAAATTCAGGCTGACAAAGGGGTCACATGCAAGAGGAACTGCTGCCAGGGCTTGGCCTGTAAGCACCACTTCACCCTCCCCGTGCGGTGCTGCAGCTCTGGGAGCCTGGGGATCCCCACAGTCTGATCGTGGCCTTCAATCTAGGGGTGATCCCTTGGGAGGACTCTTCCCAGTGCGGTGCAGGTGGTGAGTCCTGACTGGAGAGAGGGTCCACCTGACAGTGTGGCCTCTTTGGCCTGGCCTTTTCCTCCTGGAAGTGCACCCCCCGGGGTTTCCTATGGATGGATTTAGAAGCCCATGTGTGATCGCAACTCACTCACCCGTGCCTAGCGTCCTAGGGATACCCAACAGCTGACTGATTCGCAGCGGAAGTGCTGCGGGCCCGGCGGTGCACGCGGAGCTCCTGAAGTCCAGGTTCTGGGCCACCCCCTCCGTGGCATTGGCCTCCCCCTAAATTTTAGTGGTAGCAATGAGGAGACTGGTGGGGGAGACCCAGAGGGATGAGGGCAGGGGCTGAAGCCTGGCTGGCAGGCAGGTATGAGAGGAGCTGGCCCTTCGCCAGAGGCACCGGACCCAGGCTCAGGTCCTCTGCCAGCCCTGCTGGGCGCAGGACTCCGTGACGCCCTGGAGTGCTCCTCTCCCCGCGCGCAGCACCCACTGTGGTTGGCCCAACCGCCCCAACTGCCTCTCCCTGCCTTTTAGTTTCACAATGTGCGTGTGTGTGTGTGTGTGTGTGTGTGTGTATAACATTTTTGTGTTTTAGGTGAAAATTTACATAGTAAATTAGTTTGCCATTCAGCAATTCATACACAAATTGTTCCCTGACATTGGTTGCAATCCCGGCAATGTGTCAGCACCCTCCCCATCCCCACCCTCCTGAAAAATGTGTCCTTTTGATGCCCACATGCAGCTGGACACCACAACATACCACACACAAAGGGAATCTCAGCTGGGTTTCAGACCCAGACATAAAAGCACAACTTTAAAACAATTACGATACGGTATGAAAAAGAAATTAAGTAAAGACAAAAATAGAAAATAAAAGAATATTTGAAGACAGTATCCTCCCTATTTTGGACTCAGGAGCCTGTGGGCACGACACTGCTTGGGTGGCACACTGTTCATTTCTTTTCAGAAAATACAAAGTCTGAGAGGAGGGAACTGGTACCAGGAGTGGATGCAGGAAAGGACCTTTGTGGAAATGGGGAGAATCTGGGATTGATCAATGGGTTTGGATAAGGCTGAAAAGAGTGAATATCCACATAATCTTTAAAGATGGGTTTCTAGCAGCCTAGAGCACACATTGGAAACTTCTCTAATAAATTATTGCCAGAAGATTCCATGAAGCAAAATGGATTGTTGTTGTCGCTACTTGCCGTTGAGTCGAAAATGGATTAGAGTTAAAAATCTTTCTGCAAAGAAAATTACAGGCCTGGTTGGCTCTCAGATTTCATGAAGCATGCAAACAGTTAATTTTGGTCTTAGACAGGATCCATCAAAGAATAGATGAAGATGAAACTCTCCCCAACTTGCCCACGAAGCTAAATGCAATCATGGTCGGCAAGGTCAATGTGTTTGTTATCTACTGGTGCGCAACGAATTATCCCAAAACTTAACAGATGTGGGATAGACTACAAAACAGTCCATTCATTTTGATAAAATTCACAACTAAACAAAGATAGCTATAATTACTTCTATCCCAGAATATAGTTTTGACGGTGAATGAATAAGCCAGAAATTTTAAATAACGAGGGTAACTATTAAAAGATTTTAAAACTTTTTTAATGCTGATATAATTGCAAACCTAGAGGACGAATATAAAATTGCTGATAAAGTGGCAGGATATAGGACATATATACCAAAATCAATGCTATATTTTCGACCAGAAATAAGCACGCGAAAAAATGGAAATGGGAAGGATAGACCATTCTTTTTTCTCTGCTATTTGATTGTACCAAATAGTGTCAAAAACAATAAGATACTTAGGGAAATGTTTTGATAGAAACGGTAAGGAACCTATATGAAGAAAATAATCTACTGAAGTAAATAAAACAAAACCCGAATGAACGCAAAAAAATATGCCTGTTCTCCCAAACGTGAAGACTTGTAAAATAAGTCAAGTGTTTCAAAACTAAGATATATATATAATGTGATTCCCATTAGAATATCAAAATAGTTGTCTGTTGAACTGAATACAGAGTAGAACTGCCACTTAGGGTTTTTTTCTGAGGGGGAAGGAAGGGGGCTGTAATTTTTCCAGAAGCAGATTCCCAGGTCTTTCTCCTGTAGAGCTGCTGGGTGAGTTCGACCCGCCAACCTCTCGGTTAGCAGCCAAGTGCTTAACCATTGCACCGCCACGGCTCCTTATACCAAAGAACAGACAATTGAAATATGAAAAAGGATAGTAAGTGCAGCCTTGTTTCATTGAATAATAGAACATATTAATACATTATAATAAACCAAAAAACCAAACCCATGCTGTCGAGTCGATTCTGACTCATAGTGACCCTATAGGACAGGGTAGAACTGCCCCATAGTTTCCAAGGAGCGCCTGGTGGACTTGAACTGCCAACCTTTTGGTTAGCAGCCATAGCTCTTAACCACTGCGCCACCAGGGTTTATACTAGGAACTGAGAAATACACCAATGGAACAAAATAGAAAATTCATAAGGAGATCCTAATAACCACGAAGACAGAGTTGATATTTCAACTAGGCAAAATTATGATTTACATAATAAATGGTGCTGACTCAACTGATTGTCCTTATAGAAAAGTGTGCCAAAATACCACATGGATTTACAAATTTAATGTATAAATCAACAACAATCCTAACAGAAAATTACGAAGTTACATGTAAGATTTTCTTAACCTATATAGGAAATCCAGAAATTCTAAGAGAAAAGGTAGATGTAATTGAGCATAAAACATTTCAATTATTGAAGAGAGGAAAATATCACTCGCAAAAAAAAAAGAAAAAAGAAAAGATAAACAAGCAAAAGATTTAAAAATTTGAAACGTAGATGACAAAGGACTAATAACTATTCCTACTTTAGATGAAGGAGACACAAAAATTTGGCATTTGGAAAATGAGCAATGATTTTTTTTTAATAATATTTTATTATGTTTTTGGTGAAACTTTACGCAGCAAATTAGGTTCCTGTCTGACAATTTCTACAAAAATCATTCAGATCTTTCACAGCGTGTCAACAGTGTCTTTAATTGTGTTCTGGTTGTTCCATTTCCAGTACTCTAGTTTCTCTGCCCCCTTATCATCTCGTCTTTGCTTTAGAGTAATGGTTGACATTTTGGCTGCATATAATGGCTTTTTAATGGAGTGCCGTACTGATGGATAATACCCTTTATTTTGTGTGCCAGTCTGCTATTTCGCTAAAAGATGAACTCAGGGAATAGTTTCAGTACAAGGTTTAAAGAGTATCTCAGGGTGATAATCTCAGGGAGTCCTCTAGTCTCAACTGGTCCAGTAAGTCTGGACTTTTTAATAACCTGAGTTCTGTTCTTCATTTTTCTCCCACTTTTTCAGCATCTATGTATCGTGGCCCTCATCAGAACTGTTGGTAATGAGCAATTACCGACCATTCAGAAAATATCCAAATCCCCAATAAAAATAATCAAAGTTTCAAAAACACTGATAGTTAAGAAAATGTCAATCAAAATCCCAGTGAAACTGGCACAATTTAAAAATCAACACCACTTATGGCTGGGTGGGCTGTGGGAAGAAGGATGCCCTCAGACATGGCTGGAAAGGTGCTGTCATGGATGGAATTATGTCCCCTCCAAAAGGTATATATCAATTTGTCTGGGCCATGATTCCCAGTATTGTGTAATTGTCCTCCACTTTTGATTGTAATTTTACGTTAAAGAGGATTAGGGTGGGATTTTAACACCCTTACTATGATCCAGTGTAAATGGAGTTTCCCTGGGGTGTGGCCTGCTCCACCTTTTACCTTACAAGAGATAAAAGGAAAGGGAAGCAATTGACCTGAGATTCCCACACTGAGAAGCTCCCAGACCAAGGAAAGAGTGATGACAAGGACCTTTCTCCAGAGCTAGCAGAGATAGAAAGGCACCCTGCATTTGGATTTGCAGCCTACTAGACAGTGAGAGAATAAATTTCTCTTTGTTAAAGCTATCCACTTGTGGTATTTTTGTTAAAGCAGCACTAGATGACAAAGACAGGTGCGTTACTACAGGCTCATAGGGGAAAGACATAGACATGGCTCTATACTTTTTAAAACATTCTTTGAACTGGAAATGTCACTCATTAGAATCTACCCCACAGATACAATCCTAGAGTATATAGTAACCCTACAGGACACAGTAGAACTGCCTCATACAGTTTCCAGGGAGCAGCTGGTGGATTTGAACTGCCAACCTTTTGGTTAGCAGCTGGGCTCTTAACCACTGTGCCACCAAGGCTCCATGTAGTATATGCAAAGGATGGTTATTGTTAAAGACAAAAAAGGAAAAATAAAATTATTGCCCATTGATGATGTGATATTATGATAAAATTTTAATACATAATATTCAAATATTCCAGTAATATTAGAATAATAATATAATAACCATATCATATAATAATATATGGTAGTCATTAGAATGAAACAGAGCTATAGAAGATTAGTAAGTGAAATCACTGTGAAGTATCATTGAAGAAAAAAAAGCAAGACAGAGAGAAGTATATATATAAAGTGAGCCCCTATGGGTAAAACAATAACAAATAACCAAATGTATTTATATAAGCATATAAAAAAATTTTTTTATATGTATATATATATATGTCCATAAATGAGTAGATGTGGTTATTTGCATGTATGAGTATGATAGTTAAGCAAGAATAATAAGATAGAACACTTACCTGATTGTTGATATGAACTATCTTAGATTCAGTTATGGGAAGGGACAAGGGGTGGGGAGCTAGAACATACTGAAAAGACTATGCTTAATCGACTCAATGGCAGCAGATTTTTTTAAAGATCATAGCTGCTATGTGTTTTCATTTCTGTAGAGTTATATGAAAGTGTATAGGTTGCACATTGTCATTGTTCCCATTTATTTACATTCTTTGTGTATAAATACGAGTTAAAAAATTAGAAGAACCAAACAGCATTAGTTCCATATCTACTGACTTACAGGGGAGCCATGATCAAATGTCAAGTGAAAAAAGGGGCAAGGAGCAATGTGGGTAGACTGTGTTGAAGGTTCTGTAACAGCAAACATGCAAATAGATCTACATGGATACGTACAACTGTAACATGTGTCCCAGAAAAGAGAAATGTAAGGAAGGACACACATGTGTCTTTGAACACTGGACACCTTGGGAGAGCAGGAGCATCATACATATGTAGGGATGGCTTGTATTATAACTTCTTTACAAATTTGTACTGTTACGTATGTCATAATAAGATTATAAGATATTTGCAAGTCGTAAAATATGACATATATGTTTTTAAAACTATTTTTTTATGTTGTTGTTGTTGTTAGGTGCCATCAAGTTGGTTCCGACTCATAATGACCTTATGTACAACAGTAGGAAATACTAGCCCATCCTGCACCATCCTCACACCTGTTGCTGTTTGATCCCATTGTTGCAGCCACTGTGTTAATCCATCTTGTTGAGGGTCTTCCTCTTTTTCTTGTAGGAAAAAAAACAATCTTTAATGTCAGATCAGAGATTTTAATCCCTGGATAGAGAACACAAACACAGACTGTACAAAAGTCAGACTCTGCAGATTTCATGTTTGGTATATGGAGCCAGTGACCTCTTCTGATCTCTATCCCTAGAAAGGACCAAAAAGAATTCTGCGAGGCTCAATACAGTAACTCTTAATGCATGTAGACATGTATACGCAAAGATGAGGGCTGAATACCATGTGCAATTGAGTAGGTAACGCAAGGCACAAAGAAGAGTCTTCTTGTCAGGTATGCTATTACCATCTTCCTCCCCTCATTGCTCTACTGGAAAACCCACCCTTGAGCACTCCAGGCCTTTTATCAGGACTCAGTGGCAATGGGTTTGGCTTTGGTTTAAACTTAGAGGAAGTTAACTGGGAAATTGCTGCTTTAGGATAATGAAGACTATGGCCATAAGTCTTTAGACAGGTGGACCTCTTCAGACACCTCTGCCCACCTTGTAAACATCAGGCCCCTGGCAGTTCTGTACCTCTGAGAACCGTAGGCTTTCCTTTTTCATCCTCTGGTACTGGCAGAATTAATCCTGTCTCAAAGCTCTCGCTTCTGTCTGCCTCTGACCCCGTCCCTCGCAGGAGCCATTACTGTCACTGAGAAATATACACAGGGCAGCCTGTGGATGGAGATGCCCGTCCTGGAGGCCCTGCCCTCCCTTCCTTGCTCCTGAAGGCTTCCCTGTGCCATTTGGGGTCTTATCTCCCAGGAGGGTCAACATGCCCCTGGCACCTGCAGGGCTTCCCAGGGCGTGGGACATGATGATGTGTCTAAGACTTGGGCTTTTTTGTTCATTATACAGTCTGGGCCTGAATCTGCCCCTTGCTGGCCTCACCTCTAACCATCTGTGTTCTCCCAGGGTTAAGAGGCCTCGTCTGCCTTTGTTCCTATACTTCCAGCCCAGTCTTTTTCTTCCGGTTCTCTGACCTCAGGATTGGCCAAATTATACCACAGAAAAAAAGAAAGAACAAGCTAGTGTCATTGATATGTGCAAAATCAAACAGAAAAATCTTTTTTAAAAGAAAAAAAAAAGTTCCCTTACATCCTAGGAACTCATCCTTTGCATGAGTTATGCAGACACTACTAGATCAACTGTTACGCAGAAAAGGGTGACACCCAGGAGAGTTTTTCTAAACCATCTCCCAGTCCAGTCCAAAGAGGCCCAGTACCCAGTGCCGCCAAGTCGATTCCGACTCATAGTGACCCTATAGGACAGAGTAGAACTGCCCCATAGAGTTTCCAATGAGTACCTGGTGGATTCGAACTGCCGACGCTTTGGTTAGCAGCCCTGGCACTTAACCAATACACCATGAGGGTTTCCTCCAAAGAGGCAACACTAAATCACAGCAATAAACCCAAATCCCCCCAGCGAGGGCAGTAGACTTGAATGCGGTGAGCTCTTTATTTCACCACCTCCTCCTCTTTGCCCAACCAGGACCTCTTCCTTTCTATGCTTGGAGGATGATGAGAAGTGACCCAGAGTCCTTGGTTAGGGCCTTATGCCCACTGCTCACCTACAGGCAGGTCTCCCCACAGCCTACTGTCTCTCTGGTTCCTTCTATGCAAAAAACTCAGTGACACCCCGTTCACCAGCACACTTCCCTTGGAGCTGTCTTTCCAGGGTCCCCCTCAGCCTCCCAAGTCCCACTGAAATCCCATTTCTCCTCCCCCTCCTTATGCTGTGCTCATTCTCAGGGTTCTGAGACCTCACCATCCAGATCAGGCCTGTCCTCTCCTCTCCTAGGCTAGGGGAACCTCTGAGCAGACCTGGTGTCTGCAGTCAGGTGTCCTGGGGCTCCTTCCATCCAGGTCCCCCTAGGATTGCAGCTCTCCATGCACTTGGAGTAGTTGGGTTGGGGCACAGGCTGGGAGGAGAGGTTCTTACAGGGCAGGTGGGTTAAAGGAGCCTGAACAGAGGCCTTAACAGAACAAAAACCTACTGTCTTGTTGATTTCAATGCATGGTGAACCCAGGTGTTTCAGAGTAGAACTGCACTGCACAGAGTTTTCAACGACTGTGATAGTACAGAAGTAGATTGCCAGGCCTTTCTTCCGTGGGCCACATATCTTTTGGGTAGCAGCTGATGAGACAACCCACATTTCCCGGCACAAATGCCCTGCTCCTCCCAGTCCCAAGTTGCTAGCAGGTCTTCAGGCTCTTCCTCTTCTGCTGTGCCCCCACCCTCTGTAGCCTGGCCTCCTCCCTCTGCAACCTCACCAGCTGGTGCCTCAACCTCCTCAGCTGCTCTCTCTGCTTCTCCAGCTGCCCCTCCAACTCCTGCAGATGGCACTCCTCTCCCACACCTTCCTCTTCTTGGAGGCCATCAAGTGGCCTTGGCCAGCTGGTGGCCGCCTCTGGGCTCGCGTGGGGGTGAGGGTGGCAGTTCCTTTTCCAGCAGCTCTTCACACAGGACCTGGCAGCTGAAGTCCTGGCGCACTCCATGCTCCACGTGAGCCACCAGGGCCTCCTGGGACTTGAACACAAGGCAGCAGGCCAAGCAGCGGAAGCTGTGCTCATGGGTCACTAGCCACTCCGGGGTGGCTGCGTGGGGGCTTTCCCCATGCTCCTCTCCTCAGACGCTGGGCTCGGTGGTGCGGGCCTGGGGCCCCTCCTTCCAAGGCCCCAGGGTGCTTACCAGGGACTCAGTGTTGGCCAGACTGGGGGCACGGCGACGGTGCTCTACTCAGAGAGCTCGGCCTCAAAGACTTGGGGCATCTGTTCCACGGGGGCAAAGGAGGTTTTGGTCTGCCAGGCCACAGCCACCCACTTGACCGTGCGCACCTGGGTGAAATATGCACACCTTACCCATCGCTTCTCTGGGGTAGCCCCTTAGCTGGATGAATGAGATGTCTGCTCAGCGGAAGCTGAGGGAAAAGGCCTCTCTGATGGTAGTGGAGTCTTCCCGGCCCTAGAGCTTGGGTTTTTTTGCTTGAGATGTTGTGGATTCTTGGGCATTTTCCTTTTGGATAGAGACCTCTGAGAATAGTTAATTTATATGAGCTCTCATGGCCCTGATCTTCAGATAGGAGCCGAAGGCTCTGGTCTCAGGAATCCCTGGAGGCCTCTCCATCACCAGCATGCCCCACCTCTGCAGACCTCGTCCCTTCTCTCTTTCCACAGAAGCTACCATATTTTTGGGGGCATTGCTGTGAGCAATAAAATCTCTGCAAAATGGTACCAATGATAATAGCCATTTCCAAGCAGTGGATTCTGACTCATGGCTACACCATGTGTTACAGAGGAAAGCTGCACTCCATAGAGTATTCTTGGCTGTAATCATTATGAAAGCAGAAGCAAGGCCTCTCTTTCAGGACGCACCTGTGTGAGTTGGAACCACTAACCCTTCATTTATCTGTAGAGAGCAAACGGTTTGTGCCACCAAAGGTCCCCTCCTAGTGATAGTAGTGCCTTGTAACAAAAGTTCATGCCCTTTGAAAATAGTATTGTGGGGTTTCATATTTGTAAACAAAGAATCTTCAAGTTAATTTTTTCGTGGCATTGATATGTTGAATGCCAAGTGAATTTCCTCCTTTGGAACATGTAAATGTCCTCATTTCCCTGAACCTTTTTAACAGTCTGAAACTTCTCCTAAAGATTTCTTCTACGCCGGTGATTTTCTTACCATATTTAACAAGTCAACTTTCAAACAGGAGAAATGCTCATCTCTTTTAACTCTCTTTGAAGGGACGACTTTTTATAGAGGTGCCGTACCTAAAGAGAAAGAAAATTTGTATACTTTGTTAAAAGTTTTACATGTATACCTCTTCCTTCTACCCTTCCTAAGCAAGCAACAGAGGGTTAAACTAATCTTTCTGTAAACAGACGTCCCCTCTACAGGTCCATCTTAGATGAACTCTTTCAAGGTCCTCAGGCAGAAAACAGATGACTACGTATCTGAGAGTCTTGATTCCACAGATGTCAGTGGTCAAATACAACTACCTCACCTGGGTGTGTCTGGGTGGGTTGTCCATGTCAGCTTAAAGGTCTGTAGGTTTTTCTGTATCTGAGGGAAGGACTGGAGAGCTCAGAGAGAAGAAAGAGATGGAGGTAGGTTGTGTGAGTTGGACGGACAGAAAACTCCAAGGTGAGACACAGGATAGAGAGGAGGGACCTCCCAGGAGTATGTTAGAGAGATACAGAGACCAAAGAGGGAGAAGAAAGCAGGGCTCAGCCACTGTAGGGAAGCACAGGAGAAAAGCAGAGAAGAAAAAGGGGTGGGTGGTGGAAGAGGTTATAGTATCAGGGTGCGCCACCAGGATTTACAGCATAAGCTCAAGTTCAGTGTGGTAAAATTTTAAAACTTCAAGTCTAAATAGAACTTTAGAACTTGGAGGAAAAGGGCAAGTCCCTGAAGCTCAGGCAGCAAGTCATGCCCAGACCTTCTGCTGCCTGAGTCCAGGCTGGGAACTGTTGGGGCTCACAGCGACCGGGAACTCTGGGTCAGCGTGGGGTACTGTGTTCTCTCACACCACCCACTCCCAAAACTCCTCAAATACCTTTAATTCTTTTAGTTCATCACATGACTTATCAATTCGATCTCATTAGAACATATTAAAAATAAGTACAAGTCTCCATAACCACCGTTCTTCCTGGCCCTTCACCCACTGCCCTAGGTGACCACTTGCCTCCTTCAATCCCAGAGATAGAAGCAGGAATACCATAGGCCTAAAATATTGAGTGTCTTCTCCTCCCTACTCTGAAAAACCCTCAGGTTACAGTAGAATTTTATGATTAACGAATTTATTCCTTCACATTACCGACTTTGCTTAATTGTCTACTAAATGGCAGGAAGTACTTTCTCAACAAAAACCTTAGTGACCCTGTCATCCTACATCAAAGGCTTCATCTTCTCTCCTTGTGGCCTTCTTTTTCGGGGAAATACAACCCCTCACGGCCAGCTCTAATTGATTGGGAAGAATTTTCCTCCCACCTCAATTCTTAGAGAAAGGCCTCTTCGTTGCATCCCGCCGCTCCATCCCTGGGTAAAGATGAGCCAAAAAGGATGGTTTTCTGAAGGAGGTTTCTCCCTCCTCCCAGTTAGAGAAGATGTCCCAAACTCTCACTAGCTGGACGACTTTGATTTAGGAAACACTGTCTGGCAACTGGTAGCTTAAGTCGCTCTCCCACAGAAGACCTCAGATCAACAACCTCTCCAAAGAGCCGTTGGGATCTGAGTGAACACCATGGCTTCCAGTAACTCCTGTGTGACATCATTGTTGACATCTCTCAGTTCCAAGGGCCCATTGTGAATCCATACACGGCAACAAGAAAAATGTGGCAACTCTTCTGGCAGGGGTTAGGAAGTTATTTTAAGGGAAATAATATAGAAAGAATGAATTGAACCTTTCCCCTGCCCTTAAACAGGTTGATATCCATTGGGGTGACTTGAGAGTCCAGGGAATGATAACAGTATAACGGCCGTTGTTCCCCAAGCCACTCCTCTGACACTGTTTGAACCACTTTGCTCCAGTCCTAGAAACACATGTCCACTCTGAAGCCCTCGCAGGCCTCCTTTGCAGCTGAGGCTTCACATAGGCTGTTCTCTTTGAATGGAAGATGTTCTCTCCCCTCCCTTCTTCTCCGTGGTGAACCATGATGGTGAAGACAGCAGACCCCAACCAAACTCCTGGGCTTGAGTCCCAGTGTCTCCATATACCTGCCATATGACCTTGGATGAGGCATTTAACCTCTCTATGCCTCACTCCCATCACCTGTCAGATTAAGAGAACTCTATCTTTCTTATACCGTTGTTGAGAGGATGTCACCTTTAACAACAATGACTGCCACAGACTAAGATTGTGTGAATGCTCACTGTTAGAGAAGGCCTGGTGGTGCAATTGTTAAGTGTTGGCTACTAAGGAAAAGGATGTCAGTTCAAACCCAATTAGTGGCTTCAAAGCAGAAAGAGCTGGCTATCTGCTATCATAAAGATTACAGCCTTGGAAACCTCATGGGGCTGTTCTACTCTGTCACGTGGGGTCAGTAGGAGTTAGGATCGAGTTGATAGAACATAGCAACAACAACAACATTGTTATACTTCATGTCACAGCTTGCTAAGTCTGCCTAAACTACTTGATATTCGTGCTCTAAGTATATCAGATCAGTCTATAATCCCTACATGATAACACTCCCCCTCCCCACCCCACTCAACTGTTCACGTGAGATCCTCATTTAAAAATCTATCTCCTTTAGAAGGATTATAAGCAACTTAGGGGCAAACACAAGGTCTGCCTTATATGTGTAGTCCCAGAAAGTAGGATAGTATCTGACATGTAGTAGATACTTGACATATATTAGTTGGATCAATGAATGATGAGTCCCCCAAAAGACCCATCCTTTACAGAAAATCAGTGCAGAATAGAACTCTTTGATGTGGTGCCTAAAGGCACCATCACTCATGGGTAGGCTGTTGACCCAAATTCATTGACCTTCCTGGCTCTGAGACCCAGAATATGGTACACTTACCCCCTTCCCATGCTTTCTCTTGGGCCTTCTGGAAAAGGGTTAGCATTATGGCCTCACAGAAAAGCAATGAGTATAAGGACCTCCATGGTCAACCTACGTGGGAGGCCTAGCAGAGCCCTCAGGAAAAAGCCCACTGTTCTCTGCTTTGCTGCACATTTGATTTTGTTCTAGAGGGCTATTTAGAAAAGTAACCAGTAAAATTGTTGAAACCATTTGAGAAGGGGTTTTAGAAAGTTTTGTTGGTGAACAGAAGCGAATCTGATAACTTGGAGGAAAACGAAAGCTCTCAGATGAGGAAGAGAGGGGGATTGTTTTGTGTGACTGCAAAGGGTAGAACCGGGACAAGCATCTCTAAACACAAAAGGACAAAAGAAGATGTTTCTTGCTCAGAAATGCAGCAAAAATGCCCCAATAGCTTCACCCTGTCTCCTCAGAATTTTTATGTTCATGATACCCATCACCTTGCACTGCGGCCTCAGGAGAATACTTGGGGTTTCCTGAATATATTGGGCCATTTCCTACTTTTTAACTACTGATATTTCCACATTTGGTTCAGCATCACTTCCTGGTAAACTCTTTTCTGACCCTACTACTGGTATAACTCCTCACTTCCTGCTGTGTACTCCATTGTGTTTTAGAAACAATTTGCCATAGCTCAGAACACACTTGATTTTATTTGCTTCTTGTGATTGATTGTAAAAGTGGCCACTCATTCTTGCTGCCTCTGTACCTGTGCCCTTTTAATGTTTCAAGCATCACTTCTTGGTTGAAGCCTTTCTTGACACTATTCCTGGTAGAATATCCTACTCCCTGTTGCTGTTGTCTTTAGGTGCCATTGAGTCGATTCCGACTCATAGCGACCCTATGTACAACAGAACTACGTCCTACTCTGGGAGATTCTTGTACTCAAGAAATTCCTTGCCATAGTTCAGAAAACACTCAAGCGCTTTTCTTTATTGTACCTGAATACAGTATGGCCACATATTTTTCCTGTTTGTTTTCCATGCCTTTGGAAAATGACCTGGAAGCTGCTTTCATCAAAAGCAGAAGTCTGTTAACCTCTTGAATTGCAACTGAACTCATGACACCTTTGGCCATTGGCCAATACCAAACCTGATAGAAGAAGAGAACTGAAAGGACTTGGGCTTTGGGGCTTGCCCTATAGCTGCTCTTAAAACCCTGGAAACTCATGGGTTTGAGCCAAGGCCAGTGATTTACGTCTTTCATCAAATTTGGATAGTGTCCGGCTGTTATTTTTGCTTCTGCACCTTTCTCTCTCTCCTCTATTTTTGGGATGACCATGATGTGTTTCTGGGAGAAAAATGTGGCAGCTTGCTCCCATAAAGATTTACAGCCTTGGAAACCCTATGAGGGTGGTTCTACTTTGTCCTACAAGGTTGCTATGAGTTGGGATCGACTCAACGGCAATGGGTTTGGTTTTGGTGTGATATGTTTATTGGTGTGTTTGATGTCCCACGGGAACCTCAGGTTCTGTTCATTTTTCTTATTCTTTTTTCCCCCTTCAGACTGGATAATTCCAAATGCCTTGTCTTCAAATTTGATGACTCTGTGTTCTGCCTGTTCAAATCTGTCATTGAGCCACTCTAGTGAATTTTTATTTCAGCCGTTGTGTTTTCAGCTTCATAATTTCCATTTGGTTCATTTTTATAGTTTCTATTCCTTTATTATAGAAACTATGTCATCATGAGTGAGACTATATCATAGAAACTATAAAAATGAACCAAATGGAAATCATGAAGATGAAAAGCACAACAGCTGAAAAAAAAATTCTATATCTTTATTAGAGCCCTGCTGGTGCAGTGGTTAAGAGTTTGGCAGCTGGAATCCACCAGCTTCTCCTTGGACACCATATGGGGCAGTTCTCCTCTGTCCTATAGGGTCACAATGAGTCAGGTTCAACTGAATGGCAACCGGTTTGATTTATACCATTGTGGACATTTTCTGTTTGTTCATACATTGTTCTTGTGATTTACCTCTTTATTCATGGCTTTCTTTATTTCATTGAGTATATTTAAGATATTTGATTTAATGTCTTTGACCAGTAATTCCAATGTCTAGGCTCCCTCAGGGATTGTTTCTGTCAGATATTTTTCTTTACTTTATAGGAGCCATATTTTTCTGTTTTTTTGTATGCTCTGGAATTTTTTGTTGAGAAATGGAAATTTTGACTATTAAAATGTGGCAGTTCTGGAAATTATATTCTCTCCCTCATCATGGTTACTGCTGTTGCTTGTTGAGGGCTTGAGCCATCCATTTGCAAAGTGGATTTTTAAATTATGTATGTAAAGTCTATATTTCACCTGTGAGTGGTCAGTCAAGCATCTGTTCCATTATCTCTGTGGTCAGTTTGTGACCTTACAGATATTTCCTTAAATATGGAGATTTTTTTTTAAGGTGTGTATATCTCTTTAGAAGCCCTGTTAGCACCGTGGTTAAGAGCTCGGCTGCTAATCAAAAGGTTGGCAGTTCAAATGCAACAGCTGCTCCTTGGAAATCTTATGAGGCAGTTCTACTCTGTCCTATAGGGTTGCTGTTGGTTGGAAATGACTCTATGGCAGCATGTTTGTTTTTTTGTTTATATCTCTTTCAGCCACTGGATCCTGAAGGGGCTAAAACAGGGCAAAAACATCCTCAGTGTTCCCTCAGGTAACCCCCTGACCCACCAAAATGTACAACTCCAAATTTTTGGAGGACAAGGTTCTTATAGTCCATGGTGGCATCAGTTAGCCACTCCAAGAATAAAAGCTACTGCCCACATGTCTGTGGTCATGCTGAGGAATGGGTGGTGTTAGCTGGTTCCCCCATGTTGCTCTCTTACTAAAGCTCAGCAGCCACTCTCTTCATCGAGTAGTTCTCTGGTTGCCCTAAGTATCTGATTAGGTTGCAGACCACTGAAAAGGATGATTCTGACTTTTTTTTTCAAGCTTAATGCTGTTTTGCTGGAAAGACCAATACTTGGTGCTTTCTACTCTGCCATTTGCCATTACATTAAGTTTTTTCAACTATATTGTTTTTCGCATCACATTCACTGTCACTTCAAAAGTAGGATGAGGTGTCATTATTTGCTGAGCCTTTTTGAGTAATTACACTACAAATCAGGTCTCATGCCCTACTGACAGCTCAGGAATCAATGTTCTTGGTTGCCTCTCCCAGTCTTATACTTGCATATTAATTCCTTTAAAAAATGATTTTTCTATGGCTATTTTAGTGGACTTTAAGGAATTAAAGGAGGTAAGTATGTGTATTCAATCTTCTGTCTTAAAGTGGAATCATTGACCTTGCCCATTTATTAATTGGGGATTTTATAGTAACCCCGATTGAGGTATAAAAAAATATATAGCTTCTGTTTATTTAACTTTAAGTTTGCCTTTATGAGTGATACATTTTTATTTTACTTTAGGTGAAAGTTTACAGCACAAATTAGTTTCTCATTCAAAAATTTATACACAAATTGTTTTGTTGCCATTGGTTTCAATCCCCACTATCTATTAGCATGCTCCCACTTTCCCTTTACACCTCAGGTTTCCCGTGTCCATTCCTCCAGTTGACCTGAACAGGTGATGCCCATTTGGTGTCATACACTTGATTGAATTAAGAAGCATGTTCTTCACGTGTGTTATTGTTTGTTTTATAAGCCTGTCTAATCTTTGGCTGAAAGGTAGACTTTGGGAGTATCTTCAGTTCTGGGTTAGCAAGTGTCTGTGGGCCATAGTCTCTAATCTCTGGCTGAAGGGCGCACCTCAGGAGTGACTTCATTACTGAACTAAAAGGATGCCTGGGGACCATACTCTTGCAGTTTCTCCAGTCTCTGTCAGGCCAGTAAGTCTGGTCTTTTTTCGTGAGTTAGAATTTTTTCCTACATTTTTCTCCAGCTCTGTCTGGGGCCCTCTATTGTGATCCCTGTCAGAGCAGTCAGTGGTGGTAGCCTGGCACCATCTAGTTGTGCTGGACTCAGTCTGGTGGAGACCATAGTAGTTGTGATCCATTAGTCCCTTGGACCAATCTTCCCCTCGTGTCTTTGGTTTTCTTCATTCTCCCTTGCTCCTGAGGGGTGAGACCAGTGGAGTATCTTAGATGGCTGTTCACAGGCTTTTAAGACCCCAGATGATACTCACCAAAGTAGAATGTAGAATATTTTCTTTATAAGCTATGTTATGCCAGTTGAGCTGGATGTTCCCTGAGACCATGGTCCCCAGGTCCCTCAGACCAGTAATTTGGTCCCTCAGGGAGTTTGGATGTGTTTATGGAGCTATCATGACCCTGAGTTATACAGTTCTGCTGGTTTCCCCAGTATTTTGTACTCTTTTATCCTTCGCCAAAGTTACTACTTCTCTATTTGGTTATCTTTTCTTACACATAACTTATCACCTTTCTATTTTATGCCTTTGAGTATTTTAGAATGCACTTCCTCTTTAACAATTAAAAAATTAAGCAAAAATGCCATATTTCTTAAAAACTTTTTATTTTTTGTATTTTAAATTTAAATATGTGATCTAACTGGAAATAACTAGGTGTAAGCAGCAAGTCAATGGATCAAAATATTTATTTTTAGAGGTTATTGTTTAGGTAGTTACCAAATTGCCCAGAAAACTAGTTCTTGAATAAAACATCTCGTTCCTCTGCTCCCCACCATCAAACAAATTGAAAAGCATTTTCAGAAAAAGGAAGCCCACCATTCTCACCATTTCATTTTAAATATATTGCTTTGGTGCAAAATATACCCCTTCTCTTTTTTTCATTTATCCATCTGTGATCTTTTCTCTATTAAACTCACAAAAATTTTGAGGTGTGCGGAATTTTGCAAAATTAACAAGCAAGGTTGATTTCATAACTGGGTCTATGTGTTCCAGCCTCAAAGCAGGAGAGGTGTAAATAGAAGCCACAAGGATGTCTTAAGCCATGAGAACATGCTTCTCTGGGATTTGCTATTTTGTTCTACAAAGGGCTCTAGAATTTTTGTCCATATGAAGATAAATCTGTATATCAACTTTACTATCCACAGGGAGTAACACCCTAAGCCATAGGCATTTATATGGAATATATTCATGCCTTGGAGGTTATTTACAAGTATATGTATTTTGGTGAACATATATTTTCATTTTTGATGGGTATTTGTCTAGAAGTAAATTTGCTGAATTATAAATTATAGATAGTTTCAAATAATTGTTTAAAATGGTTGTACCAGTTTATACTCTCCCCTGCAGTAGATTAGAGTTCCAGTTCCTCCATTCTACTCAAAATTTGGGATTTAGTATCTTTTTCATTTTACCCATCCTGTTTGGTATGGGGTAGTATAATATTGTCACTTTATATTTGCATTTGTGTTTGCATGATGACCAAAGATGTCTAGCCCCTTTTCTTATGTTTATTGCTCACTAGGCAGGCCAAAGTGGGAGGTGAGGGTGAGGGCTGGGGTAGGAGTCAGAAATAACCTGCCATTTTTCCTTGTAGATCATATACTTCTGTCTGCTTTCCTAACTGGTAGCAGCTAAGCCCTGTATTAGAGATACTCCCACCACCATTCTGCTTGACTCATTTTTTTTATTAACTTTTATTGAGCTTCAAGTGAACGTTTACAAATCAAGTCAGACTGTCACATATAACTTTATATACACCTTACTCCGTACTCCCACTTGCTCTCCCCCAATGAGTCAGCCCTTCCAGTCTCTCCTTTCGTGACAATTTTGCCAGCTTCCAACTCTCTCTATCCTCCCATCCCCCCTCCAGACAGGAGATGCCAACACAGTCTCAAGTGACCACTTGATATAATTAGCTCACTCTTCATCAGCATCTCTCACCTACCCACTGTCCAGTCCCTTTCATATCTGATGAGTTGTCTTCGGGGATGGTTCCTGTCCTGTGCCAACAGAAGGTTTGGGGACCATGACTGCCGGGATTCCTCTAGTCTCAGTTAGACCATTAAGTCTTGTCTTTTTATGAGAATTTGGGGTCTCCATCCCACTGTTCTCCCGCTCCTTCAGGGGTTCTCTGTTGTGCTCCCTGTCAGGGAAGTCATCGATTGTGGCCAGGCACCAACTAGTTCTTCTGGTCTCAGGATAATGTAGGTCTCTGGTTCATGTGGCCCTTTCTGTCTCTTGGGCTCTTAGTTGTCGTGTGACTTTGGTGTTCTTCATTCTCCTTTGCTCCAGGTGGGTTGAGACCAATTGATGCATCCTAGATGGCCGCTTGTTAGCATTTAAGACCCCAGACGCCACGTTTCAAAGTGGGATGCAGAATGTTTTCATAATAGAATTATTTTGCCAATTGACTTAGAAGGCCCCTTAAACCGTGGTCCCCAAACCCCGACCCTTGCTCCGCTGACCTTTGAAGCATTCAGCTTATCCCAGAAACTTCTTTGCTTTTGGTCCAGTCCAGTTGAGCTGACCTTCCCTGTATTGAGTATTGTCCTTCCCTTCACCTAAAGCAGTTCTTATCTACTAACTAATCAGTAAAAAACCCTTTCCCACCCTCCCTCCCAACCTCGTAACCACAAAAGTATGTGTTCTTCTCAGTTTATACTATTTCTCAAGATCTTATAATAGTGGTCTTATACAATATTTGTCCTTTTGCCTCTGACTAATTTCACTCAGCATAATGCCTTCGAGGTTCCTCCATGTTATGAAATGTTTCACAGATTCGTCACTGTTCTTTATCGATGCATAGTATTCCATAGTGTGAATATACCACAATTTATTTAACCATTCATCCGTTGATGGACATCTTGTTTGCTTCCAGCTTTTTGCTATTGTAAACAGAGCTGCAATAAACATGGGTGTGCATATATGTGTTTGTGTGAAGGCTCTTATTTCTCTAGGGTATATTCTGAGGAGTGGGATGTCTGGGTTGTATGGTAGTTCTATTTCTAACTGTTTAAGATAACGCCAGATAGATTTCCAAAGTGGTTGTACCATTTGACATTCCCACCAGCAGTGTATAAGAGTTCCATACTGCAGTTCTATGCCACCTGTATTTAGTCCCTCTTTTTGATTATTGTGATCTTTTACATATTGACTTCAATGATTCCCTGTTCTGAGCATTTTTTTTTAATTAATCTTAATTTGTTTTTGTGATTTCCCTATTTCAGTTGATATCAGGGTGTTCTGTTCTGTGACCTTGTGTTGTGCTGGTATCTGATATTATTGGTTTTCTGACCAAACAATTTCCTTTAGTATTTCTTGTAGCTTTGGTTTGGTTTTTGCAAATTCTCTAAGCTTGTGTTTATCTGTAAATATCTTAATTTCGCCTTCATATTTCAGAGAGAGTTTTGCTGGATATATGATCCTTGGCTGGCAGTTTTTCTCCTTCAGTGCTCTGTATATGTCATCCCATTGCCTTCTTGCCTGCATGGTTTCTGCTGAATAGTCTGAACTTATTCTTATTGATTCTTCCTTGAAGGAGACCTTTCTTTTCTCCCTGGCTGCTTTTAAAATTTTCTCTTTATCTTTGGTTTTGGCAAGTTTGATGATAATATGTCTTGGTGTTTTTCTTTTTGGATCAATCTTAAATGGGGTTCGATGAGCATCTTGGATAGATATCCTTTCATGTTTCATGATGTCAATGAAGTTTTCTGTCAGCAGATCTTCAACTATTTTCTCTGTGTTTTCTGTCCTCCCTCCCTGTTCTGGGACTCCAATCACACGCAAGTTATCCTTCTTGATAGAGTCCCACATGATTCTTAGGGTTTCTTCATTTTTTTAAATTCTTTTATCTGATTTTTTTTCAGCTTTGTTGGTGTTAATTCCCTGGTCCTCCAGATCTCCCAGTCTGCATTCTAATTGCTCGAGTCTGCTGCTCTGACTTCCTATTGCGTTGTCTAATTCTGTAATTTTATTGTTAATCTTTTGGATTTCTGAATGCTGTCTCTCTATGGATTCTTGCAAGTTATTAATCTTTCCACTATGTTCTTGAATAATCTTTTTGAGTTCTTCAACTGTTTTATCAGTGTGTTCCTTGGCTTTTTCTGCAGTTTGCCTTATTTCGTTTCTGAGATCATCCCTGATGTCTTGAAGCATTCTGTAAATTAGTTTTTTATATTCTGTATCTGATAATTCCAGGATTGTATCTTCATTTGGGAAAGATTTTGATTCTTTTGTTTGGGGGTTGTAGAAGCTCTCATAGTCTGCTTCTTTATGTGGTTTGATATCGACTGCTGTCTCCGAGCCATCACTAAGATATACTAGTGGTTTATTCTATAATTGCTCACTGAGTCTTGTTTTGTTTTCTTTCAATATACATGGATGGGCTACTAGATTGTGCTGTCTTGATTGTTGTAGCCCTTGACTTACTTATGACCTATTACCAGCTGGTTTGGGCTGTTGCCAGATATATATGCCTGAGTCTATTCACTATTATTGAGTAGAATCTGATTTTGGGTCATCAAGTGTGTACTGCACCCTAACACCTATCCACCTTGAGAATTAGTGGTGACAGTTGTGTGCACCAGATTTTATTAGCAGCTGGGGTTCACCCTCCGGGGGGGGGGGCAGGATGCTGACAGGCTTCCCCCAGGTGTCAGTGAGGTAGGTGTGTCTCTATTCCTATAGCACCTTGGTGGGAGGGCACTGCAGCTGTACCTTAGGCCCCCAATGCAAGTACCTCTACTGATTGGTAGGTGTCACCCTCCTTAGACCCCTAAGGCCAGAGGCTAGGTGGTCTGGGGGGAGCTTCAGCCCTCAGTTCCCTGTTGTGGGTCAGTTAGGGCTCTGTTGAATAAGCAGAGATATCAGACCAGGGAAACTTGTTTTTCCAGAAAATCCGCTAAAAAAAAAATGCAGTCAGATCCCTATCAGAACTGCCTTTGGATTATAACTGCCACCTTGTTCCCTTTAAGGATGAAAGTCCGAGATTTGGATCATATGTTTGGCTGTAGCTAGTTCTGTGTTTTTAGTCCAATTAGGGATGGATTTTTGGTCCCTGGGTTTTTTGTGGTTCCTTCTCTCAGGCCGGAAGAATGGGTTAGGAAAAGACAAAACAAAAAAAAAAGGGAAAAGCAAAGCTTCCACGGAGCCGGAGCCATTCTCCCTCTGGCTCAGGAAGTTCCAATGTTAATGAAGCCGCCTGGGAAGGGTGGGGGAGGGTTCAGAGAAACAGGAGAGTAGCACCCCGGAATATAGCCAAAGTTGCTTATCTTGCTTGGAATGACTATTGCATCTGAGATTCCCACGGGGTGTGTCGCCCATGTGTGCCGGCTGTGTGGAGATTGCCCCCGAGGGTCTGGCCTGCTGAAGCCGTGGTCAGATCCTCTGCTGCTAGTCCAAAGCCCAGCGTCAAGGTTCCCCTGCTGGGATGCCGCACTCCCGCCTCCAAAATCAGTCGCTGCCTCCTGGGGACTTCTCATCCCACCAGCCGCGTCACCGCGCCCCCCCCCGCGGACTGGCTGGGGCCCCTCCTGGGGTTAGTTCAGGGGAGTAGGGCTGCGCCCGGTGCTTGCGCTGTGACAGCGCCCAGTCAAAAGCCCGGCGCCAAGGTTCCCCGGCTGGGATGCTGCACTCCCGGCTCCAAATCCAGTCACTGCCTCCCGGGGAATTCTCCCACCAGCCGCGTCGCCACACCACCCTCGCGGACCGGCTGGGCCCCCTCCCGGGGTCGGTTCAGGGGGTAGGGCTGCGCCCCTTGTTTGCACCGTCACAAGATTTTGTGTTCATCTCCCCTGGGCTCAGGCCTAAGCCCGGCGCCAAAGTTACCTGACTGGGACGCTGGCTCCAGGCTCCGAAAACAGTCGCTGGTTCCCCGTATTTGTTCGTTCTCCATCTCTAAATCTGTGTTTGTTGTTCAGGGTTTGTAGATAGTTATGTATGTGATCAATTCACTTGTTTTTCTGAGTCTTTGTTGCAAGAGGGATCCGAGGTAGCGTCCACCTAGTTCGCCATCTTGGCCCCGCCTCTCTGCTTGACTCTTTTAATGATGTTCTATTTTCTTTTTCCATGCATATCTCCTGGGCCCTGGTGGTGCAAAGGTTAAGTGCTCCCTGACTGAAAGGCTGGCAGTTGAAACCTACAAGGCACCTCCATGGGAGAAAGACCTGGCAATCTGCTTCCATAAAGATTGCAGTCCAGAAAAACATATGGAGCAGTTCTATTCTGTCACATCAGGTCACTATGAGTCAAAAATGACTGGATGGCACCTAACAACAACTTCCTCAGTGGTCTGACTAAATAATAGTAGTCAATTGATGAGATTTCCCCTTTAAGTATACTTTTCTCTAGTTTCTCGTTTGTTTCCATAAACACTCATTACTGTTAAGTCAGAGAAAATAAAACCTTTGCAATGTTAAAAGTGAGTAATAATACCTATCTCACACACTGTATCAATCTAAGGGTTAAATGAGGAATGACATGTGAACATAGCGGAGGGCCCAGCCTCCTATGTCACTCAGGGAATGTGTTCTTCTCTCCTCTGGCTCTCTCTCTTTTCCTTATTGCTCTACTAAGACCTTGAGGGCTATATATGGCTACAGGGTTCAGGACTTCACAATTCTGTTTTCCTTACCAATGCACTGTAATCTTGGGCTCATGGGCAGCCTCTCCACAGATGTAGTGCTTCCATTTCTATTCACTTATTTATTATTTAAGTCAAGGTTCCACCTCCAGCCATTTCAACTCCTCCTGGGCCCAGACTTATACCCAAATGTCAGCATAAATCTCTGTATCGACCTCTTCATGTATAAAATGTACATTATAATGATACATTCCTCATACAGCTATCATGCAGAACAAATATCTTAAGAAAGGAGAAGCTCTTACAAGAGTCCTGGCGCCACCAGTGCACGTACTCAATAAGTGTTAGCTGTTAGTATTATTACCTGACGTCTCCAGGTAGACGTCTAACGGTTATCACATGTTATGAAGGCCATGAAATAATTCTTGGTCCCAAGCCCTACTCTACTTTTATTAATGCATTTCTCCAGACTTCCATGATGGTAGTATGTGTTTTCTTCCACACAGTGGATATGTTTAGGAAAGTTTGGCCGGGTCTTACCTAATGAATTGCTTAGACATTTGAATGGGCAAACTTTGCTACAAGCTTTAGCGAACTAATGTAGCAAAGAATTAGAATCATCCTCAGCTGCTCGTGCTAGGACTCTCAATCCAGAATATCTGGTAAGACTATTGTTATGGACTGAATTGTGTCCCACAAAAATATGTGTTGAAATTCTAACTCCTGCAATTGTAAATATGACCCAGCTTGTAAATAGTGGGCTCCCTTTGTTATGTTAGTGAGGCCATAACAGTGTACCGTGGGTCCTAAACCTAGTCACTTCTGAGCTAAGAAAATGTGTGGAATAGACACAGAAATACACACGAGGCAGAGGAAGGCAGACAGTGGAGACAAATGCCTCTACAGTGCGGGAACTCTAAGGATTGTTGGCAGTTTCTAGAAGCTGAAATAGAGGAGGAAGTACCTCCCCTCCCTG